>NW_005842451.1:1045811-1051062 GCF_000455745.1 Alligator sinensis
TAGGAACTACTTCACAGTTAGGGTGGCTAGGATCTGGAACCAACTTCCAAGGGAAGTGGTGCTGGCTCCTACCCTGGGGGTCTTTAAGAAGTGGTTCGATGCCTACGTGGCTGGGGTCACTTGAGCCCAGTTTCCTTCCTGCCTAGGCAGGGGGTCGGACTTGAAGATCTACAAGGTCCCTTCCAACCCTACTTCTATGATTCTATGATACTAAACAGTGCTAAGCTGTGGGGTTGCTATGGCTTAAAGTGCTGTTGTGTCTGCTGGGACCCATCCTAATGAACCATATAATAAATCATGACCCTTTTGGCTTTGGACTAATATCATGCATAGTTTGTACTCTCTAAAAGAAATAAAAAAGTTCTGCTTAAAAGTGTGTTTATGCAATACTGGTGCTAAAACTTGCAGCAGTTTCAAAAGAGGTAAACTGAATCAATTCTGGATAAAATAAGTCTGTGCGTACCTGTAATACTTTCCTTATATTCAAGTTACTACAGGTATGTTTATTTCAAGGTCAGCATTTTCAAATTTGTCCCATGCTTCCATGTGTTCAGGGAGAGTAGGGTCTGATAGTAAGGTGGTGGGAAGGAACAGCACAGGGAAGAAGTTGGGGAGGAGAGGACAAAGGGGCTATCTGATCCCTCAGATTTATTTTCCTTGCTGTAGCAGTGTGAAGAGAACAAATTCAAAACAAAACTCCAATAATGTAATTATATCCTAAACCTGGAAAATTAGAAAAAAAAAATTTAAATGTCCATATTTATAATCTAATTATTTGGGGAGTCATCTTATAATCAGCCTTGTCTTGTATTCAGGTAGGCAGCATTGATGGTACTTCAACAACTTTAGATGTTACAGGACATCTAAGTTGTTAGAGAAGTACCATCAACACTGCCTGTGGAAGATTCTCTAAGACAGGGACACCAATGTTAGTATCCACCTGCAAGCAAACACCATGAGTATTGAGGGAACAATCATCCAACATCAACTAGTTTTGGCTGGCCAAGTCATCCAGATGTCCAACTCTAGACTTCCAAAGCAAGTTTTATTCTCCTAGCTTAGACAAGGTCTACACTCAAGAGAAGGACAGAGAAAGCACTTCAGGTATGTCCTCAAGGACCAGATTAAAAAAAAAAAAACAAGTTAAAAAAATTCAAAATCTATGTCAACTTGTGGGAAACTATTTCATAGACATTAGGGCTGGAAGGGACCTCGGAAGATCATTGAGTCCAGCCCCCTGCCCGAGGGGCAGGAAGTCAGCTGGGGTCACAGGATCCCAGCAAGATAAGCATCCAAATTTGTCTTGAAGGAGTTCAATGTAGGTGCTTGAACCACCTCCGGTGGCAAGCTATTCCAGACCATGGGGACTCGGACAGTGAAGAAATTCTTCCTTCTGTCCAGCCTGAAACAGTCTTGCAGGAGTTTATAACCGTTTGACCTTGTCATCCCTTGGGGCACTTTGGGGAACAATTGTTCCCCCAGATCCTGGTGGTCACCCCTGATAAACTTACAGGTGGCCATCAGATCACCCCTGAGCCTGCACTTTTCCAGGCTAAAGAGTCCCATAGCTCTCAGCCTCTTATAATAAGGTCTGTTTTCCTGATTTCTGATCATGTGCGTGGCTCTCCTCTGGACTCTCTCAAGCTTCTCTGCATCCTTTTTGAATTGAGGAGCCCAAAACTGGATGCAGTACTCCAGCTGCAGCCTCACCAAGGCCGAGTACACTGGGAAAATGACATCCCAGGATTTGCTTGAGAAGCATCTCTGGATGCAAGCCAGCGTTTTGCTCGCTTTACTAGCCGCAGCATCACATTGAAGGCTCATGTTCATCTTGTGGTTAATCATGACCCCCAAGTCCCTTTCATCCGTAGTGCTAACCAGCATAGCATTGCCAAGCCTATAGGGATGCTGCAGTTTTTTCCTCCCAAGGTGGAGAACCTTGCATTTTTTGGTGTTAAACACCATCAGGTTCTCGTCCGCCCATTTCCTGAGCCTGTCAAGGTCATCCTGGATCGCCCTCCTGTCCTCAGGTGTGGATGCTTTACCCCAGAGTTTGGTATCATCAGCGAACTTGGCCAGTCCACTTCTGACACCAATGTCCACATCATTAATGAAGATGTTGAACAATATAGGTCCAAGGACAGAGCCTTGGGGGACCCCACTGGTCACAGGGCACCATGATGATTGACTTCCATCAACCACCACCCTCTGGGTCCAACCACGGAGCCAATTCCCCAGCCAGTGGATTGTGGTGGACCCGAGGCCACAGTTGGCCAGTTTTGCCAAGAGGTGATCATGGGATACCAGATCGTGGGATACCAGATCGAAGGCCTTTTTGAAGTCAAGATATATGATGTAAGTCTCCTCTCCCTTGTCCAGGTGATAGGTCACCTGGTCGTAAAAGGAAATAAGATTGGTCAAGCAAGACCTACCCGCAACAAACCCATTCTGGCTATCCCTCAGGATGTTGCCGTTGGCCAGTCTGTTGAGAATGGCCTCTTTAATAATCCTTTCTAAGACCTTCACCGGGATAGAGGTCAGGCTGATGGGCCTGTAGTTTGCCAGATCCACTTTCCTCCCTTTCTTGAAGATGGGCACCACATTGACCTTCTACCAATCTTCAGCCACTTCACCACAGCACCAAGAGTTCCTGAAGATACATGCCAGGGGCTGGGCTATGATGCTAGCCAGCTCCTTGAGTACCCTGGGGTGTAGACTGTCAGGGCCAGCTAACTTGAAGGTGTCCAGCCTCTCAAGGTGTTCCTTCACAAGGTCAGCATTCATGGAGAGCAGGGAATCTCCCTCACCCAGGCCTCCCTGTCCCGTAGTGGGCAAGGGCGTCCCATAGGACTGATGGAAGACTGACACAAAGTACCCATTTAATAGGTTGGCTTTTTCCTGGGCGTCGGTTGTCAGTTGTCTCCTCTGGTTTAGCAGGGGTCTAATGTTGCTTTTCCTCTGGCTCCCCACATATCTAAAAAAGGACTTTTTATTGTCCTTGATACTTTTAGCTAGTTGGAGTTCCATCGCAGCCTTGGCTTTCCTGGTTCGCTCCATGCAGGACCAGACCAGTGCGGAATATTTCTCCTTGGAGATGGATCCCATCCTCCATCCTTTATAGGCCTTTCTTTTTAGCTGCAGGAGGTCCGCTAGTTCCCTGGAGAGCCAGGGGGGATGCTGTGCCGTTTTGCTGCCTTTCCTGTGAGATGGAATAGCCTTAGCTTGTGCATCAAGGATCACTCCCTTGAGGAGCAACCACTCTTCCTCAATTCCCCTCCCTTTGGAGTCATGGTCCCTTAGGGCCTCACCAACAAGCCTCCTGAGCTTGTCAAAATCAGCTTTCCTGAAGTGAAGGATTTCTGTATTGCTGACCGACTTGTCAGCTTTACAACGGATGGTGAAAGTGATCAGCTCATGGTCGCTATCACCCAGCTTCCCTTTGATCATTAGGTCACTGATTAGGTCGTCCCCGGTTGCCAGTACCAGGTCGAGCAGTGCTTTACCTCTCATTGGCCCATAGACCTCTTGTGTCAGATATAGCTCATCCATGCATGAGAGAAAGCGTTGTGACCACTTGGATTTATCTGAGACCTCCTCCCACAAGATGTCTGGGTAGTTGAAGTCTCCCATGACAACCATGGACCTGTAGCATGTGGCTTCAGCCAATTCCCTGGCGAACTCCTGTCAAGCTCTTGACTTTGGGTGGGAGGTCTGTAATAGACTCCTACCATTGTGTCCCCTGTGCTGTGTTCCCCACAGATTTTCACCCAGAGGGTCTCTAGTTGTCCACCCTGGTTGCCAATGTCAGCTTGCAGGGATACTTAGCTCTCCTTGACATAGAGAGCTATGTCCCTGCCCATTTTGTCTATTCGATCTCTCCTGTACAGGGTATAACCATTTGTACCCGTGCTCCAGTCATGGGTGGAGTCCCACCAGGTCTCCATTGTCCCTATTACATCATAATTATTTGTATTAAGCAGGAGGACAAGTTCCTCCTGTTTATTCCCCAAACTCCTGGCATTTGTGTACAGGCAGGCAAGTGGCCCAGGATCACCCCAAATGGAGGAAGAGTCTGCTGCAGGGATCTCAGTACTTTGAAACCTCATGACAACAACAGGAGATGGAAAGGTAGGAGCAGCAGAAACTATGTGTTGTGAACCAAATCAAGTATCCAGCGCCACCCACCCTACACAGAAACACATGTTCAAGCTGCAGTAGGGTCTGTCAATCCTGGATAGGCCTCATCAGCCATCTTTGGACACACAGATAAGAAAATCAGGGAAAACAATCATCTTTGACCGCAAGGGATTGCCAAAAAAAAAAAAAAAGAAAATTGAGTAAATACAGTAATTTTTTTGTTCTTGTTTTCATTTTTTGTTCGGTTTTGGGGTTTTTTTGGTGGGGGGTGGGGGGAGTTAAGTAAAGTTTCCATGACTTCAAATGAATTATTCTGTTCAGTTCTTAGGCAAAAATTACCATATGGCATGAAATAATGGTCCATCTAGTCAAGTATTATTTTTCCAATTGTGGCCAGTCCCAACTGCCCCAAGAGACTCCACAGACAGCAAATTCTGGATGATTTACCCCAGGAAATGCTTGCTCCTGACAACTGATAGCTTGAGGTCAGTTTAGGACTCTAATCCTAGCATCTAATCTGTAGAACTCCCAGAACTGGGTTGGTCAAGCCCATTCTGAGACCTAACACAGCCAGTATACCACACAGTACTTCTAAGGTCTCTTTTTAAATTACTGACTCTATAATTTGGAATAGTCTCACACACCTTGGTAGATACACCCCTACCATCCTTACCTAGCAGTCAACATCAGTAATATTTCATGGCAATGAGCTTCGCAAACACAGGATCTATGGAAGAGCACTTCTTTTCATAGTCTTAAAACTGTATTTCTATTCTTTACTTTAATAGTTTGATTCTTAAGAGCATGCACAAGAAGCTGGCTCCTTACTGGAGAGACAGACTTATAGATTCATAGATGCTAGGGTCGGAAGGGACCTCAATAGATCATCAAGTCCGACCCCCTGCATAAGCAGGGATGAGTGCTGGGTCTAGATGACCCCAGCTAGATACTCATCTAACCTCCTCTTGAAGACCCCCAGGGTAGGGGAGAGCACCAACTCCCTTGGGAGCCCGTTCCACACCTTGGCCACTCGAACTGTGAAGAAGTTCTTCCTAATGTCCAATCTAAATCTGCTCTCTGCTAGCTTGTGGCCATTATTTCTTGTAACCCCCGG
>NW_005842451.1:1051301-1062316 GCF_000455745.1 Alligator sinensis
GACTCATGTTCATCTTGGCGTCCACTAGGACTCCAAGATCCCTTTCCGCTTCCGTGCCACCCAGCAGGTCATTCCCTAGGCTGTAGGTGTGCTGGACATTTTTCCTCCCTAGGTGCAGTACTTTGCATTTCTCCTTGTTGAACTGCATTCTGTTGCTTTCTGCCCACTTATCCAACCTGTCCAGGTCTGTTTGCAGCTATTCCCTGCCCTCTGGTGTGTGCACTTCTCCCCATAGCTTTGTGTCATCTGCAAACTTGGACAGAGTACATTTCACTCCCTCGTCCAAGTCACTGATGAAGACATTAAAGAGTATCGGTCCAAGGACCAAGCCCTGCGGGACCCCGCTGCCCACACCCTTCCAGGTCGAAACCGACCCATCTACCACAACTCTCTGGGTGCGACCCTCCAGCCAATTCACCACCCACCGGACTGTGTAGTCATCCAAGTCACAGCCTCTTAACTTGTTCACCAGTATGGGGTGGGATACCATATCGAAGGCCTTCCTGAAGTCTAAGTATACGACATCCACCCCTCCTCCTGTGTCCAGGTGTTTTGTAACCTGGTCATAAAAAGAGACTAGATTAGTCAGGCACGATCTGCCTGCCACGAACCCGTGCTGGTTTCCCCTCAGCATAATTTGTCCTGCTGGGCTCTCACAAATGTGAGCCTTGATAATTTTTTCAAAGACTTTGCCAAGGATGGAGGTGAGACTGACTGGCCTATAGTTGCCCGGGTCCTCCTTCCTCCCCTTCTTGAAAATGGGGACCACATTGGCCCTTTTCCAGTCCTCCGGGCCTTGGCCCGTGCACCATGAGCGTTCAAATATTCCCGCCAGTGGCTCTGCAATGATGTTGGCCAGTGCCTTCAGCACCCTCGGATGGAGCTCATCTGGGCCTGCCGACTTAAAGGCATCCAGTTCTTCCAAGTGACTTTGCACCATCTCAGGGTCTACGCATGGAAGTCTGGCGCATCTTGTATTTCCAAATCTTGTAGTTCCAAATCTGTTGAAAACAAGGTAAGTTCCCTCTCCTTGTATCCTTAGATGTGTTTTGATTCCTATCCCCCATCTCCCTAGCTCCCATAGGAGGGAAATCAAATTCATACATGACAGCAGTGAGATTAAATAAACCTTGTCCCATTATTTCAAAGAACGTGTAGTTCTATCAAAAGGGCCCTTCAATTCTCAAAACAGGAAACAATTACAAAAATAATAAAGCACTACTGCAAAAAGGGCTTCAACTCTGGCCTCTGACAAAGTCATTTCCATTTCAGTTCTTAGCCTTAGCTCTGCTCAGTCACTTCAATCTTACCCACAAAGAAAAGCAAAGAGGCAAAAGGCAAATATACTCAGTCTCTTGAAACCCAAAATCCACTACTAAGAAAAAATAAAAAGACTCTTATCATAGGATGTTTGTTCTCCTTGTTTATATATGAGAGAGAAGAGGGGGTGTTTGCCAAAGGCATATAGCCTCGCTAATCCCAAAACTCTGACCAATTATTTTTAACCCTCCTGAGAAAGAAAGACCTTTCCTTTGTTTCTTCCCCTCCTAACTATTTTGCTATAGCTATTCCTATACATTTGTACTCCATTAATTTTTGTAGAGTTTAAAGCACTCTGTAGATTCGGGGGGGGAGGGGTTGGGTGCAGTACTGGCTACACCCAAAAAATGTGTAGGGTTAGGTAGATATGGGTAGACAAGATATTACAGTCCAGTGATCATTATTCTAAAAGGCTTTAAGATGTGGTGGGAAAATAGAAAGCAGTCACTTTGACATTAATTGACAACAATTGGGGAACATTTAGATCAAAAGGAACCACTTGAAAAGTAATCATAAGAACAGCTGACATGGTTTCTTGACAAGGCAAACCATGCCACTCTAATTTGTTCCAATTATTCAAGGCTATTACTAGGGATGGGTGCGCCTTATGAATTTCCAGGATTTGCAAGCTTCTCAGACAACTTCTTGGATTTACAAAAGTGGGAAACCTCATGAAGTGATTTATTTCCTGTAATTGCTATAAGATTCTGGACACTTGTCAAATTAGACGCCATGCTGATGCAAATCTGAATGGTTGTGTATTTGACAGGCTTAAAAAAAAAGATAGCTAAATTCACATTCTGGATCCATGTCCCCTCAACTGTACTACAAGCGTAAAGTATGTGGTAGGGACATCCCTGTCCATTAAGCTACCTGCAAATCCCAATTTTTTTGCCCTCTTGCTCAATCCAACCTTCCCTGTTCTAGCCCGCAACTACTGAGAAGTAAGGAGTCTATCCAGAAACAAATGCTACACACAGTTTATACTAATGATTGCTATCTAGTGGATAGAAGCAAAACATAGCCATTAAAATAACCTGTTAGAGCCCCCGCTATGGGGAATCCCATGTATAATCCCAGCAAGAACACAATGTATTGAGTCCCCAGGACATACATAACAGAATACTTCCATCCTAACAAAACTGCCCCCCAGCTTCAGCCCCACGATATGGTAGTTTCTTGCCCTTGCATTTGTTTCTGATGCTAGACTAATTAGTAGCTCAAAGTGAATAGTCCTAATTTCCAGTGCTTCACCAGACTTTTCCCTCTGGGATTATTGTGCTGGTTAAGACTGCCAGAACGTTGTCAAGTGGGCTACAGCTGTACACGTGTGGAGCAGCAGCCTCAGTTGCTAATTTAGGGGGAGGAGTACAAAATTAACTTCTTCTACCACAGCTATGTGATTGCCTCAGCTGTACAATGGCAACTAGAAGTCAGCACTGTCCCCATGTGTCCTGCTGCACCGGTCACCCAGCTGCCTTGTTACACCGCTAGACCAACCTCCTGGCTTTGGGTTTGATCATACTAGGCTCTAGTATGCACTGCAATAGCAGCAGCAGCACCAAGCAGCATGAACTCTTTCCAAATACCAGCACCTCCTCAGCACCAGCCTAGCTGCCCATAACTGGCCATAATTATTCTGGTCGGTATGTATGTGTGTGAAAAACTGAGGGGCAGAATTCTATTCTCCTCCAATGGACAGGTTGACAGTATGAAGTCACGGGTGATGTTTTCTCCCTGATCACCAGTCAACCAGGGCTCTGCTGGATTAGCAGCCCCTTCTGCTCTCTGGCCCCCTCTACTCAGTAGCCATGTCTACATGAGATGCTGACTGCACAGTAGCTCATTACTACTGCACAGTAGCGCTGCATGGCAGGAAACGTGATACTACACTATGTCACAGTAGTAACAAGCTACTGCATAATCAGCATCACAGTATCACCTGTGCCATTTGGTTACTGCACAGTCATTTAGTATTTGTATCATTACTTCAGGCTGTGCAGTAACGACTGTGCAGTCAGCATCTCGTGTAGATGCAGCCAGTGAGGACTAGCAGACATTATATGCCCTTCCCTACTGCCAAAATGAAACCAGGTACATGCTAAGCCTTAAGCACATGGTAAATTCCAGTGAAAACCTCAAAAAAGTGACTGTTGTGAAAAGGTTCCCTACAAATCCAATCCATGGGTTCAATTTCAGCAAACAGTAATGCACTTTGCTGAACTAGGACCTCCAAACTTAGCAATGCAGGTAGAGCTGGTAACATTCTTGCACAAAGGACATGAGGGGTATAGCCATATAACACAGATGTTTACATCCGGTATGTATTTTTGTCCTCCTTTAACTTCATTTATTCAGATAAAATACATCTCCTATTTATCTTGTTCATGTGGTATTAAGAATTCTACTTTTTTTTTTAAATTGTAGCCCTGGTATATCCTTCTACGATGTATCTCCCTTCAAAATTTATTATCATTCTTATATTTCATTTCTGCATTTCATTTATCTTCCTTGCACTCCTGTTCTGCAAATAACTCAAAATGGGAAATGCCTGGCTCTAGTATCATCATCATCATTTATAATCCTCTCCCCTACAATTCAAATAATAAAACAGGAAAAAAAATGAGAACAGACCAGACAGTCTCATACATTTTTGTCTTGAAAATTTCACCTGAAGGTAAATCCACAAAAGGAGTTGATTAAGTCTTATCAAACTTCCTCTGTAGGCACCAACATCCAAAACAAAGAGCCTTAAAACCCCTGCTTAACTGTGGTTTACCTTGGAAGCCTCTACATCCCAGAGGTGTCCATGCATCCAAAGTTCCCTTGGTGCTACTCTTCATCTGGCCAATGACTGTCAAACTCCTGACTTTTCTGTTTAACTCAATCAAGGTCCACCTAGGCATTCCCCTACCTTTCACATTTTGAGGACTCAACCCAAGAGTCATTCCTAGAGAACACCTACCCAACTCTGACCCTATACAGAGCAGAGGTAGAGGTGATAGTGTCCTCCTTCTACCCTATTACCAACAGGTCAGAGAACTCACCGAGGATGAGGGGGATGGAGGTTCTTTTGTTGTCTGAGATGAGTATTTGAACAATCAGGCTAGATGGAGGTTATCCTAGGATAGGACTATCCCTCCCATTGAAGCTGATTCATTTTGTATGAAAATCAGAAGGGATTCACTGAACTACAAAGCAAGCACAGTACTGAGCCAGACTTTACAGCACAGCTCACGCCTCAAGAGTGAATTGGGTGGACTCACTTTCCAGTCCCTGTTGCAATACTTAATATTAAGTACCTAAACTGGGTATCTTGCCTCCCCTAGAACTATGCTAAGGAGCTCTTCTAATTGCTCTGGGATTTGAGGAAAGATTCAGGATGTGCCTTGTCCAGCAGATATCAACACAGGATATTTGAAACCCTTAGAGATGGCCTGTCATGAAAGCTAGACTAACTTTTCTGTCCTTACTCAGAATTGCAAATATACAGCCAGACAGGCTGCTATCAGTCAGACATCTGCTGCTGTTCCCTGCCTCAAAGTATCATTGGCCCTAGCAAAATGAACCAGCTGTGAGCAATTAGGTAAATATTTTTTTCCCAAACTGCCACATTTAATTTAAAAGACATTCAAATGGGTGGTGTTTGTGAACAGTTTTGATGCTATTCTACTTTTAGATATCTGTGTGCATGTCAGCTCCAACCTGTACTACTGAACTCAAACTTGCAAGGATCTAAAATGAAACCCATGAAATCTGCTTTAGGTGAGAACCTTACTGACCAACAACAATCTGCTGTTCCTAGAAAAGACAGTAAGATTTTTTTTTAAATGCCAGAATTACTTGGGAGCCTACTTCTTATTTCTAACAAATTTTATTCTTTTGACTTCAATTAAAACTTGAATTCCTAATAGTCTGGCCTTAGGTTCTGAAGGGCCATATCTAAAAAGTGCCTTCTAATGTTTCATTTGAGGTTGGATGCAGCAGAAAAGCTCACTGACTATCTTCAAACGAAAACAGAAGTACAGTAAAAATTTGATGGGCTTCTGATCTCCTGCCTATTGCCAAGCATACATCGGTGTGTGTTTGTCTTTTTATGTGACCGTTTAAAACTCTGAAAGAACTCTAGGCACCAGTTCTGGAAAGGCAACAGCACAGGAGTTAGTCAGGCTGTATACTTCAGAGTCCCTTTAAAAGGTCCTGGTATTATTCATAGATGTTAGGGTCGGAAGGGACCTCAATAGCTCATCGAGTCCGACCCCCCGCATAGGCAGGAAAGTGTGCTGGGTCTAGATGACCCCAGCTAGATGGTTATCTAACCTCCTCTTGAAGACCCCCAGGGTAGGGGCGAGCACCACCTCCCTTCGGAGCCTGTTCCAGACCTTGGCCACTCTAACTGTGAAGAAGTTCTTCCTAATGTCCAGTCTAAATCTGCTCTCTGTTAGCTTGTGGCCATTATTTCTTGTAACCCCCGGGGGTGCCTTGGTGAATAAAACCTCACTAATTCCCTTCTGTGCCCCCGTGATGACCTTATAGCCAGCCACAAGGTCGCCTCTCAACCTTTTCTTGTGGAGGCTGAAAAGGTCCAGTTTCTCTAGTCTCTCCTCATAGGGCTTGGTCTGCAGGCCCTTAACCATACGAGTGGCCCTTCTCTGGACCCTCTCCAGGTTATCCGCATCCCTCTTGAAGTGCGCGCCCAGAATTGCACGCGGTACTCCAACTGCGGTCTGACCAGTGCCCGATAGAGGGGAAGTATCACCTCCTTGGACCTATTCGTCATGCATCTGCTGATGCACAATAAAGTGCCATTGGCTTTTCTGATGGCTTCGTCACACTGCCGACTCATGTTCATCTTGGAGTCCACTAGGACTCCAAGATCCCTTTCCACTTCCGTGCCACCCAGCAGGTCATTTCCTAGGCTGTAGGTGTGCTGGACATTTTTTCTCCCTAGGTGCAGCACTTTGTATTTCTCCTTGTTGAACTGCATTCTGTTGTTTTCTGCCCACTTGTCCAACCTGTCCAGGTCTGCTTGCAGCTGTTCCCTGCTTATGTGTTATGATCCTGATTGATTTCAACTGCTGATAGTTATTAGAATGGCAAAATGGTCTGTCAGACAGACCTGCGACCACAGTTGCCATTACTAGCATATTGCTGATTCTGGTAAGAAACTTCATTTCTTAGCATTTTACAGGACTTTTCCTATGCTCTCTGCACCACAGAAAGTGTTAAAAAGGAAAATAAGGAGGGAGTAAGCAGCCTTAGAAAGAAAAAGCCCATTCATTAACCACATATTTAAGAGTTTCAATCTTTACACTGATATAAAGCAGGGGTGGCCAACCTGCAGCTCCAGAGCTACATGCAGCTCTTCAGAAGTTAATATGCATCTCCTTGAATCTTTGTACAAACACGCAGTGACCAACTTCCATTTAGTCTATATCATTATAAAGATTTGGAAGCTTGCGCAAAGTTTCAAGGACACACATACTAGCTTCTGAAAAGCTGCATGTGGCTCCGGACCTGCAGGTTGGCCACCCCTAATATAAAAGATTCAACCCCTCTGTGGCAAAGTGGGAGCTCACCCACACCGGACACAGTGCTAATCTCCCACCTGCCTCTGGGCCCACCACCCAGCTCTCTCGCTTGCCATGCCTTGCTGTTAAATGATCAGGGTCTTAATTAGGTGGGAGGCTGCCCTTTGAATGCCCTGTTCACCTGGGCCTATGTATGCAGCTCCAACCACCACTGAACTGCATCCTAAGCCTTGCAGATGTTTCTAACAACTGTGAACTGTTCCGGCCTGAGGCCAGGCCCAACTCCAATGCACAGTGTTAGGCCTCTTAAGTTCTGCCCTGTATGGGTCACACTCATACCACCTCCTTCTCACTGAGGCCTCTCACTCCACCACCTCTCATACAGTCTCTCTTTTACTACCCCTTGCGGGGCCACACTTGTACCGCCCCTCCTTTTCCCTGGGGCCTCACTCACCCTGCTCTCATCCAGAGGGTCCTTGGGCTTGTTTCCCTGTTCTCCCCAGCCAGCAAGTGCATGGCCTTTTGGGCACCTCCCACTGCCATCATCCGAGCGAGCACTGGGTAGTTTGTAGAACACTGGCCTGACTCTGCCTCTGGCCTTTCACTGATTCATTCACCCAGCTGCTCTCAATCAAGGGCTCCTGACTCTCCTCGTTATTTACTTGCAGCTCTTCCTCAGCCACCCCACCCAACCGGCCTCCCTCCAGCCCATCTGTGGCCTCAGGTGCCCACAGGCTTACCTGGACCTAACTCAGCCTCTCTTCCTCACAGGGCCTCATCTCAGGCCCCTGTGTTTGCAGGGCCTCAGTACTACCCCTCGACTCATTCCTCTCTCCAGGGCCTTCCAACTGCCCCTCTGGTACAGGCCATCAGGTGCCCCTCTGCACCCCACCTCTACTGAGGCACATACTCCACCCCTACGCTGGGGTCTAGGACCCATCAGGTTCTGGTTCCTGGAAAGAAGGAGGTTAACATCTGCACACAGACAAAACAAGGCATGAAGGTTTTTCCTTATCTTAGAACATTTTAAAACACATAGCATCAGCATCTTTTTCTCTTCTCTTTCTCTCTCTTTGTCTCTCCTATTAGTTAAGTAAGAGACCTGGTTAAACTTATTTCCACAGGGCTCAGGTGCCACACCGGGATGTGCCTGGCCCTCTACTGCCACTGTTGATAAATAGCCCACCTGAAGACAGGGGCTGGGGTTCAGGTACCCCTCCTCGCCTTTCACTGGGGTGGTAACTGGCCTGGCATTTCCTGGGGGCTCCCACACCACTAGGAGCCCCACCAGGCCACCCTCCCCCAGCAGTGTGCAGTTTCAAGCCATACCCAGGAGCCTCCTAGCCATCCCCATGAGCTCCTGCCCTTACCTCCTAGTGTTACCAGAGCAGCAGCTCCACCAGGAGATGTTGTTTCCTTGGTACCAGGCAGGAGACTGCTGCCTCCAGCTGTGCTGGCTGGAATCTTCAAATGGCTGCTCATCAGAGCTGAGGTCGCACCTGCCGGTTGCCTCTTCATGCTCTTGAAGTGGCAGACACCAAAGGTGCTCTGCCACACCCTTCCACTTGGAGTTGGTTCTCCTGTGCAGCATGCATGGACTGAAGTGGCCTATAATGTTCTTTTGTAGCCATAGGGCCTTGAAATATGCTAAGTATCCTAGGGTAGGTCTACACTACTTCCCTAGCTCTAGTTGCTCTTGCGCGTATCCTGCCTACCAGCTGACACTCTTCAAGTAATTAAACTGGAAACGAGATAGTGACACTGCTCTAACGACATTCGCCATCCCTGCTTTCGGCCTACAGGAGACAGATCGAGAGCAGCAGCAGCAGGAGCAGCAAGGGACTCCCTCAGAGTGGCCTGATCACTTTTTCATATGCAGCATTTTCAGAGTAAGACTAAGTGGACAAGATGTGCTGGAGCAGGGCAGGTTCAGGAGCACCACCAAAATGGTGTTGGCATAACCTTTAAGACATGCTTATGTCCTCTGTGTGCTGTGTCAGCTCTCCAAAAAGACTACTTAAATATAATATAAATTTAAATAACTATATAATCTTATAATTATATTCTAATATAAAATATAAATATTATAATATAATAATTACAATCTTAATATAAGTATATTGTGTATAATATAATGTATTAATATATGTATAATTATCATAATAATTATATATGCATTTATGATATGTAATACATGTAATTATAATGAATACATATGTTATCTATAATAATATATTTATATGACTGATATATATGTATATTGCATTATAATTGTATGATGATTATAAAGTATTAATTATAATTTTGTCATTATAATTACAAAATTTAATAATTTGATATACTATATATTTATAATATATTGAATATTGTATTAGATATTATATGCTATATTTATACAATAGAAAATATAATTTTATTATACATTTATATTTTAGTTGCTTTATAATGCAATCGTTATGTTTAAGTAAGGTGAAGGAAACACATACACATACATACTCCCGAGATAAATAACAATGAAGTAGAAAAGTAAGTAATTCTAACTGTAATTTTTACCTTCTAGTGCAGAATGAGTATTCTAGATATTCTAGTTGAATCAAACAAATCCACACTATATTAGCTGCATCACAACTCTGTGTTATGGCAACATGAAAGTAAGAGACTTATCATATTGCTGATCTTCACATACTGTAGATGTAATGCTATTTTACCTATTAAATGTTAAGTCAGCTTGCCTCAGGTGAAACATCACCTCTTTAAAGGCACACTCTAAGAGTCTTTGATTTTAAGGCCTAAGCGACTTCTTGATTGGCAGGCCCACTTGCACCTGTATCAAGACCTAGAACCTCATGCTTTAGCTAAAGAGCATCTTCCAAAAAGGTATGCAGTCTTTAAAGAGACATCAAAAAGCAGAGAAGTCACCACTTGGTAGTTTTCTCCAGCAGCTAATCACTTGTGCTGTCAAAAATGTATGTCTCCATTAGAGCCAGACTTTGTCTGACTTTAGCTTCCAGCCATTTGTTCTTGTCATGCCTTCCACCCCTTTAGTGATCAGTATTTTCCCACCATGATTGATGATACTTATAGACTGCAATCAGATAAGCCAAGCCATTTTGCTCTTTAAGTCTCTCCCTGTAAGGCATTGTGAATCATTTTTGTGGGTCCTATAAGCAAACCCTTCTACAGCCGGGTAGCTCTTCCTGTTGGAAGTGGAAAGAGCATCCAGCCATACCTCTCCTCCTCACTTTCAATGCCCCTAGCAGTGTTGTGGGCAGCCGTCTATGTCCTCAAGAAAGCATACCAACTTCTGCTAGATGTGATCCTTTGCAACCTCCCCATGGTACACAGTCTGACCCACAGCAGGCCTCTATAGGTTTTTGGGTTTGTTTGTTTTTTTAATTAATCCTAGGTTTTCTGCTGTCGGACCTGTGATCCAGACTCCAAATGATGCTATTATTCTTGATAAAGAAAGACTAAAGGAAGTGGTTGCCTAGTAACAAGAGCCATGTAAACCTTTTCCAAATATTTTCTTCCTTCTACTCAGATTGTTTGTGTCTGGAAGCTCATGGGCACAGCATGTTTGCATAGAGACGGAGCTACATAATGTTCTCTGAACTGAAGCAACAATCAAAGACTTACCCTGCTTCATTAGCAAGCTGGAAGCAGCTACAAAATGATGCTGTCAGATTTGGTGTCAAGGCAACCAGAAAAGTTTGTATTTTCAGTGTTACGTATTTCATCACAGTGTCAACTAGGAAGTTTCATTTCGGTATTTGAAATACAACATGAATTTCCAGTGTTAAACAGAAAAAAAGAATTAAGATGTTTCTTCCTAGAAGTAGGTTTACATCCAACACACAAATCTATTCCCTCCCTTCTTAACTGTAGAGATTTAGAATATATAAAACAAGGAAACAAACAGATACAAGAATTCCTTTTCAAGAAATATGTTCAGATTACAAAATTGGTCTTTGTTCTGCATCAGACTGAAGACAAGAAATCTCCATTTTTTTTTTCAAAACAAAACAAGAATGGGAGAGAGACCCATCCTGGAATAACTACTAGTCTAGTATTCAGCAATCAACCCAGTATGAGATATGAGGTACTCAGGTAACTACCCTAACCCCTGGGCTATTTGTCTATTCTGGTCTTCTGCTCTTCCTGCTG
>NW_005842451.1:1062347-1068273 GCF_000455745.1 Alligator sinensis
CTGCTGAAATTCCTCTGAAATTCTATCCTAGCAGGAGCACAAGGTGTCTGTGCATCTCTGCAGACAACCAAAATCATGAGATATGTTATAGTTCAGCCCATGGTAAAGTAAAAAAAGGCAAAATGGTTATGCACCACAGACAACTACTACTTCTACAGAACACCATTTTCCTGGAAGTACTTTATAGAATTGCTCCACTTTACATCTAAGACACTTCTTCATCCCCCTCACTGTAGTAAGCGAGCAAATTACGGTCTAATGTAGTGAGATGGGAATAATTACATTTCCCTGTTTCACAGATGGGGAACTGAAAGTGCAGACAGAAGAGCAGCTCCCCGTTGTATCTCTTGGCATGTTACAGGAAGTGCCATGAGTTAAAATGATCCCCTGGACCTAACAGAAGTTTGCTGATGGGCCCCAGGAGTTAGGGAATCCAGCTGCTGGCTGCAGGCCCGTCTCCCCTAGCAAGGCCCCCCCTCCCACTGCCATTTTCAGAATGAAAAGGGGGAAATGGAAGAAAGGGAGCTCATTCTGGGGGTTCCCCAGATGGCACTGGTGGGTTGGGTGGGTGGATTGGATTGGAGTAGTCCCCCCCCAGTTTAAGTGGGGGGTCCAGTATGCCTGCCCCACCCTCCAGCACATGCTGAAAAAAAACCAAACTGAACACCCTCTGCTCACTTCCCCCCGCCCTTTCAAAAACAGTGCCGGGGCTGAGAGACAGTGTAGACACAAGTTACTGAAGATGCTTCATTTTGGAAGGTCTTCATCTGAGCCTTCATACAATTAGGGTTCAGATTTTCATGGGATCAAGCCCTTTTAGGCTAGGGATAGACATTCAAAAAGGCTCAGCCTGAATTGATTAAATCTTTGCAGGTTAGGCTAACCTCCAAAGTTTGAACCTGTTTGGAGGTGGACAGACAAATGTCCCATCCAACCCTTCATTGCCATCTGTAGAACCCTCCAGTGCCATCTGGGGAACCCCCAGAATTCTCTTTTCATTCCAGAAATGCAGGTACATGCCTCCAGTGGCTCAGGCTAGAAGATGGGGGGCACTAGAGCAGCCCCCACTTCCCTTCCACAGTACTGAGCTGAGGTGCAGTATGGCCAGGCCCCGGCAGGACACTCTGATTAGCCCAGCAGGGAATTGATAATAGTGTTCATCACTGCTAACTCTGTGTTTATTACCCCATTAAGAAAACAGAGGGATATTACCAGCTACCTGTTGATTCTTCCTTTCATAGATTTCATAGACATTAGGGCTGGAAGGGACTTCGGAAGATCATCGAGTCCAGCCCCCTGCCCAAAGGGCAGGAAGTCAGCTGGGTTCATAGGATCCCAGCAAGATAAGCATCCAGTTTGCTCTTGAAGGTGTTCAATGTAGGCGCTTGAACCACCTCCGGTGGCAGGCTGTTCCAGACCTTGGGGGCTCGGACAGTAAAGAAATTCTTCCTTATGTCCAGCCTGAAACGGTCTTGTAGTAGTTTATGACCATTCAACCTAGTAGCCTGTCATCGTAGGGTCTGCTTCCCTGACCTCTGATCATGCGTGTGGCTCTTCTCTGGACTCTCTCAAGCTTCTCCACATCCTTTTTGAATTGTAGAGCCCAAAACTGGACACAGTACTCCAGCTGCGCACTCACTAAGGCCGAGTACAAGGGGAGAATGATGTCCCAGGATTTGCTTGAGAAGCATCTATGGATGCAAGGCAGCGTTTTGGTCGCTTTACTTGATGCAGCATCGCACTGCAGGCTCATGTTCATCTTGTGGTCAATGATGACCCCCAAGTCTCTTTCTTCCATAGTGCTAGCCAACATAGCACTGCCGAGCCTATAAGGATGCTGCAGGTTTTTCTTCCCAAGGTGGAGAACCTTGCATTTATCGGCGTTGAACACCATCAGATTCTCATCCGCCCACTTGCTGAGCCTGTCCAGGTCAGCCTGGATCACCCGCCTTTCCTTTGTCACAGCATGAACCAATAGGAGCCAGCACGATCCCTCGACGAACCCCTTCTCTGCGCGCAAGTTCCACGGAGCCTAGCAAACTTCGTGTGAGTGTATCCAGAGCTCTTTCTCCGAGTTGTTTTCTTTGGTTGACACGATGGGCTCGCGTGTTTAGAGCCTTCAACCAGATTGGGCTAGAGTTCGCGTGGAAGGAACTCTTGTCCGCTTTTCTTCTTTCCTGTCTGTAACTGCAACTCAAGCAAGTTTTCCTGCCTGCACCGCGACCATCTACAGTGCAAGTAAAATAATCTTTAATCAACCGCTAAGCGTCCGTGCCTAATTCTAGTCCGCCGGCCTGCATTCCCCGGCCCACGTGCCAGGGCTGCTGGCCACAGCCCGCCGTGCGCCCCCGAGGGCTTCGGACCTCTCCCAGCCCGCACAATGCCCTGCGCTCTACCACCTATCTGTTCTTTCCCACAGAGGATCTACAGAGCCAAAAGGTACATTCCAGTCTCCACAGAATAAGGCCTTAATCAATATCAGCACTATTTATATTTCCAAATTCTCCAAAGCATTTTATAGACACTGTATATGGGGTGCTTAGCCCCCAACCAGAATCATAGCCAACAATATTCCATTAGAAAAGAATGACTTCTCTCATTGAGATGGCGGGAGGAAAATTAAGTAGATGGAAAATGAATTATTTAATTTATTGTGCCCAGGATGGGCCCCATCTCTCACAAAATCAGAGCATCAATTCTGTTGACACAGTGGGAGAAGAGTTACATATTAAATCATCAAAAAACAAAAAGTCCAGATGCACTAAAAAAAATATGTATATAAACGTGTGTGTGTGCATGCATGGTCATACATGCCAGCAGACTCAGCACCGAGCTGGAAACCAGGATTTCTCAATATTTAATCCTCCTTCAGCTTGAAAGATCAAGAGAGTAGATTTATTTCACACACAGCTCCCCCTCCACCCCTTTTTTCAGAAAACACTATTTACAGAGCTTTTATAAATTCAAAGCTAGTCAGAAAGATAAAACACTTATAGATGAATAAACTTAATGAAGACTATTAAACATAGTTTGGATTTGGCTGTCAGTAAAATAGCACAAGCCCTAGAATGGCAAACAGCTACAATCTCCTGTGTAGGTGTAAAGGCATACTTGCCCTAAGCAGCAGCACATTTTAAAACCCTGCCCTTCAGAGAATGGAAATGCATTTTTAAAGGGCACGGCAATGGTTCACTGTATTTTAGCGTGTCATTTTAGGAACGCTGGCTTGCTGCTTTGACTTAAAATATCCTTGAAAACATTTCAATTCATGTATTTCTAGCTGAAATTATAGTGCAGGTACTAGTATGATGTGTATATTTAAGGCAGCAAATATCTGCCATTCTTATGAAGAAATAAATCAAGTCAGCACAATTTTTATCTGATGGTTTAGATTGCCATTTTTTAATTCCATGACAGTTGCCTCATTCTGATATGAAATGTGATACAATTGAACAGTACTGTGGAATGTTCATTTACCAGTGCATTCTCTGTATATCTTAATGTACAAGAAATATATTATATGCTGGAAGGCCAGGGCATATATCATATGCAAAAGACCAGGGCATGACAATTGTCATTCTCATGTAGCAATTGAGTTTGCACTATAAGCTTTTGTCTTTCTCTACAAAAAGCCAAAGAAAGAGCATTGCCTGTTTGTCTACAGCACAAATAATTGTGATAACATGGCAGGGGCTGAATACACATCTTATTTTGACAATATACAAGTCCTTTATGTTATAGTAAGTATGTGGATTGCATGATCTTTGAAAGGACCTTTACATCTGTGTTTGTTTAGTACCTATGGCTGAAGCAGTTTAGCACTACTGCTGCATGGCAAGAACACCTATGCAGGCACAACTCCCCTTAAACTGGATAGTTGCAAGACCTGATAATCAGATCTTTTGAAGAAATAAATAAGCTTGACTTGAGGTTGTAACTGCTGGCAATAACAATAAAGTATGTGGAGCCACTGGAGATTCGTGCTCTCATTTCAGTTCTTTGGAAAGCCCCAAGATTGTTTGATCTCTTCAGAGGTCATAACATTTCAGAAGCACCTTGACTACTACTTGGCATTCTTTTTTCTAGATTTTGTTTGATAAGCAACAGTCTATTTGCTTAAAGTCAGAGATTCCCAAGTAAAAATTCCACGCATCAAACTGGCAATTGCAAAAAAACCAAAAAAACCAACAAAACAACCAAAAGCCCCAAAAAACTCCCAAAAAACTAGTGGGAGAAAGGATGGCTTTTCTTGCTCTTAAGAGAGAGAACTGAATCAGAATAGTTTTGATTTTGTCCTTCGTTCCAAAACAGATTTTCTTTGTGACCTCATAACATCTACCGTGGCTTGATCTTCAGTAGTCTTGAGTATTTTCCTTTCCAACGACTATGTCTGGAACAGAAGCTAGTCAGCTACTCTGAAAATTAGGTCCCTTATCTTTCTACGTATTCTCCATTTTAAAAGTTGAGATGATAATATTTGCCTAAAGCAAACATTATTTCAGCAGATAAAAAACCATTTAGTGATCGGGAAAAGATCAGCTACAATGATTCTTCTTCATCAGTCCCTCGCAGTCAAGGATTATCGTCTTCCATGATTGTCTTATCTGTGTGTCTGAAGATGGCTGATGAGGCCTCTCTGCAATCAACAGATTCTACTACAGGTTGCACATGTGTTTCTGTGTGCAATGGTTGACACTGGATTCTTGATTTGGTCTGTAACATGCTGCTTCTCACGCTTCCGCCTTTCCATCTCCTGTTGTTGATGTAAGGTTTCATTCAATGTACTGAAAAGAAATGCAGAATACTGTATTAGACAGGCTATGTTTAGGGCATCTTTTCTAGCCCCTTCTCCATGTGGTTTGAGCAGAGAGGATCCTGAAGAGGGCTGCTTCAGAATCGCACTCGTGTCTCACCCAAGTGCTAGACAACCTTCTTGTAACTGCCACCTTCATGTTTAGGATCTTCCAGACCTCACAATCCTGCTCCTGTCACCATTAGCTAGTCACCAAAGGGCTGTAAAATCTGTTTTCATGGAAGATGCCTCTGCATGACTCAGTGCTGTAGCAAGAGGGGAGAGGGGGGCAAGCAGGGCAACCACCCTGGGCGCCAAAGTGAAGGGTTGCCAACAGCAGCCGGGGGGTGTGGGGCATGGAGCTGTAAGCAGCTTGTTTGGGAGAGTATGGGGACAGGGGAAGGGTGTCTCCTGCCACTGCATGCACTCCCGGGCATAGGTGGCGGAAAGCCAGGGCTAATGGGGTTTAGCCCACGCCTCAAATGCAGGGCAGCAGTGGCAGCAGAGGACTGCAGGACAGCCTGGGTGTGGGCTCCAGGCAGCTGCAACAGGTGAGGGAGAGCACACACAGATACAGATGAGCAGCTGGAGCCTGCAGGCAGCCAGGAACTCAGCCTGACCCTACTGCTTGTGGAGCAGTGCCCAGCAGGTAAGTGTGTAGGGGGGAAAGGGAGGGAGTAGGGCAGGGGCTGGGGTGAACATGCCCTGGAGTGAGTTGTGGGAGGGTAGAGGCAGGCTGATGTTGTTGGCTCAGGCTCCACACCCCACTGCCTCTTGCCCAGCAGCCACACAACACCACATGCTTCCCGTCACCAGGCAGGCAGGGGCCTCAGCACAGCCAGCACACAGGAGGCACATGGTGCAGCTGCAAGGGGAGAGCCCAGCCTGCATCAGCAGCCCACCTCTGCCCCACACGTAAGTCCAGGGGGGACATGCCCCCTATGCATGCCCTAGGGCTGCATAGAGTGGCAGGATGCCCTCACACCCTTGGAAGAGCCATCTGGGCTCCGACCCTCCCACAATACACCCCAGGGCACTGTTCACCCAAACCCCTGCCCCACTCCCTTCCTCACTGCAGGGGCCTTGATCTTCCCCCAAACAACCCTTTCCTCCCCCTTCTTCCCTCCACGATTA
>NW_005842451.1:1068304-1077447 GCF_000455745.1 Alligator sinensis
AGGCAGTGCCTGTGTGTGTGTGTGTGTCGAAATATCTTTTAAGTTTAAGTTTTACTCAGCCCCCCAAAAAAGATTTTCTCTCTCTGCCTATGCTCCTGGGCAAGCATGGTGGGGGGTTGTGTGATCTCTGTGCACAGGGCAAGGGCAGGCTGCCACTATGGGCTTTTCCCAAGGCACCAAACTTCATTGCTATGGCTCTGGCATGACTTCTTTTATTGTGGAGAAGCTGCTGTACATCAGCTTCCACATGGCTGTTCACAAAACAGGACCTTAATCCAATGGCAAGGAGACCCAGACAACTGGTGATCTTATTCCATGCCAGCCTTCATTCGCCTTCACAGCTATTGAGATTCTAACATCTTCTACCTGATCCACCATTGACCCATGGCTGGGGCCTGGCAGGCTTATTATAGGGTGACCTGTACTCACCATGTCACAGCACCATCAAAGGATATATATGGCTTTTCAGGAGAGAAACCATTGCTGTCTGCTGGCCTCACCACATCCTAGTGCTGCTGCTGCCGATTGGCCCACAACTGCTTATTCATCAGAGTTACTCCTGCTTATTTCACAGCTAGCTTTCCCTGAAGGTTATTCCACCATCTGTCACCTGTGGACATGCTGGGTAGCAATACAGCTCTGCCCCACAGCTACCATGCTTAGTAGCCTTATTAAAAGGAGGGCTCTGGGTAAAAGGTAGGTTGAGTGTCAAACCAACATACAGTGACATCTTCCAATATATATTTTTGCATTGCCTTCATGTTAAATAAGTCAATCACTCTCAACAATACATCAAAGAAATATAAAGTGTTAAGCACTTCACAGAACCAGGCTCTCAAAAAGCCTAGAAAAGAGACTGCCTGTCTAAATATCACTGCTTTGAAAATGGATTGGGGCATATCAATAGTTATGGGGAAAGCTGATACACCTTCCAATAGCCCTGCTTTGTGAAAAGCAGGATGCCATTTCAAGTTACCAACTCACCTCTTCTACAGACTTCATTTTAAAAGCAGATCATACTCCTCTACTTAAATCCATCTTTGACATTTTTATCAGTCACTCAGTCTTTCCTCTCTCCTTATTTTCTTGGCGAAAGAACAGGGTTTGTTAAGATCCTTCTGTTACACAAATAGGACTGTGGGTCAAACTAGAACGTCCAGCCTCCTTTGCTATGCTCTTAACATAAGAGAAGCGATAGCAACCCTATGCATCATGATGGCCAAATCTTATGTTAATCTTGTTTATTCCAAAGGGTTAATCAAAAGGGCAAGAGAAGGAATGAGAATCTTCCCACTGTTGTGCCAGAAAAGCAAAGCTTATGGCTTCTGTAATAATTATTCCCCAAATGCCCGGAGCTGAGGCGTGTATAATAGGTTTCAAGCAATATTGATGTATAGGCAGAGGTGATGATTGAGGACAGATAGCGTTCCTTATCTGAAGAAGACCGCTTTGTCCAAATGCATATCCTATAGCTGATGAATTAATGGTGTCAGGGGTGAGAAAGGAAAGAAAATTGAAAAGAAAGACTTCTGAAGTTCTCATTTCATTTTTTTTTTTTTTTGCTTTCTCTCTGCACAGATGGATGACACCAGCCTCATCAAGTTGATTAACGTGAAAAGGAGGATTCCTTATATTAATTAATTACATTTCTTTGGAAAGAAGCTAGTGTTCAACCCCTTTCCATAGCAAAGCTGACAATGGAGGGACTCTCTCAAAAAGATTTTTAACTAATAATAAGCCACCTCTGATTAAACAAATGACTTGAGATAACACCTTGCTATATTTCTTGAAAGATATAAGAAGAGATATAAAATGCAGCCTCTCCATGAAAGCCCTTATTGCACATGCTGCATAAATATGAGAAGATATTAATATATGCATAGAAACCAAGAGAGATCCCCAAACAGGCCTACCCCACCACTTCTCTCAGCTCCCCTGCATCTGTCCTTTACTACACATTACTCATTTTAAATAGAGTGGGCAAGCCAGTCTATTTACCAGTCAACTGACTGCATATTTTTGACTCTTTAAAGATTATAGCAATCTTACAAAATTATTTTTTTTTTTAAATTGCAGCTTTCTTGACAGAAAAAATATGTTTTTATGGTTTTATCACATTTCTTTGTGGAAATGTGCTTTATCTGTGTATTATTTGGACCTATTGGCAATCTTTTTTACAATTTTTGACCGATATTTGACCAAAGTTTATTTGACTAGTCAAATACCCAACCCGAATTTTAAAGACTCTTAACAAAGGAACTAGATGCACTCTATGGGCACGTCCACATGGGTGTGCACGTGCCTCTTGCCCCGCCTCAAACCCCTTTGAGGCGGGGCAACAGGCACGTGCAGGAAGAAAAAAAAATGTTCCCCATGCTGCAAACTTACAGTGTGGGGAGAAAATGAGATCCCTGGATATTCGGGGGGGTCTAAAAAAATTGACATTTAAATAAGCTGCGCACTGTGCCCTGAGGCAACCAGAGGCTGTGCCCTCCTTGGGACCGTGCCCTGAGGCAACCGGAGGCCAGGTCCTCCATGGAGACACTCTGGCTGCCAGAGCTTCTCTATGGTTGGCCCTTGCCCTGGTGCTGAAACACTGGGCTGGCAAGGCTACATGTTTCAGCACCACGTCTCCCCCCCACTCAAGACCCCCCAACCCCTGCCGGGGCTGGCCCCTCCCTTGCCAGATCCACCGAGACCCCCAACACCTGCCCTGGCTGGCCCCATCCCCCCAAGCTCCCTGAGTCCCCACCTCATACTTTAAAAAAAACAACCCAAAAAACCTGGCACTTATTAGCAGTTGGAGCTGCTGTCTGTCTGCCTGGGGCCCCGTCCGCACAGTGCGGGGCAGGGTGAGAGCCCCAGAAGCCCCATCCTGAGCCCTCCTGCCCTCCGCTGTCCTGTGCTGCCTGGGGGGTTCTGCCAGGAGGCCCTGGAGCCCCCCAACCCCTGCTTCTAAGGTAAGCAAAGGCTTTTTTTTTTCTCCATTTTTTTCTGATTTTGTTATCCAATTTTTTTTTAAGTGATGGTGCATGGGGTTGTGGGGGTAGCCTTGGGGGCTGGGGGTGCAAGTTGGGTGGGTGAGGATGGGTGGAGCACCCATTGGGGGGGGTTGCAGCAACTGGTGGGGGATGGGGCATGTGGGCCTTGCAAGGGGGGTGGTACCCCTGTGGGGGCCATTTGGCCCCTGTTGGGGGCCTGTACCCCTTGTATGGGGATTGAACCCCACATTGGGGAGGCCAAACTCCTTGTGTGGGGGCCATCACCCTGTGGGAGTGCTGCGAAACATATATTCATGAATTCATGAAACATGTATTTAGAGTTCACTTTATGATTATGAGACTTACTTTAACACTGTAAGATATAGCAATAAAACATTGTCCAACTGATCACTGTCTCTGTCTTGCTCTCTGTCTTTATAGTGGTCTTTTGTTTTACTTGTGGCGGAACATGGATTTGGGGGTATTTTACAGAGTGACTTTGCGATTTTTTTTATCAGGGATTTTTCAGTTTTCCAACAGGGAACACCAGAATTCCTGCTAGGGAGGCCAGTGGCAGGACCCTGCCTGCCCACAGCTGGCACCTTGGACCCATCTGGCTGTGGCTGACCTCCTGGACAAATGGGGCCGGGAAGACATGCTTTGACAGTTCAAAGCAGGCCACCACACCCGGAACATCTTCCGGGTGATAGCTGCCCAGATGGCCAGGCAGGGGCACACATGGCAGTAGTGCCGCACAAAGGCCAACCCCACAAATGCAGTCCACTGGCAGCTGGCCCAGAGGCCCACTGCCAGACTGCTGCGGGGCATAGAGGGTGCAGGGAACTCTCAGGGCTGCTTCAGCAATCCAGCTGTCACAAGGGGTAGTGTCCCCACATACCAGTTGGCTGGGCCAAGAAGCTCCTGAGAGCTAGTAGCCCTAAGCTACTTGCCAGGGCGGCTTTTTATACTGCTGGGGCCAGGACAGGGTAGCTTTTTATACTGCTGGGGACAGCACAGGTGCTGGCCCCAGGCTCTAGCTGCCCCTGGCTGAAGATCTGGGAGGAGCCAGGCAGGGTTATTTTGCCCTAAGTGGCACAATTTGCTCCACAACAAAGTGCATGTCTGAGCATGTGTGCTAAAGCAAAAAGTCCCAGCTCAAATTTGCACCACTTCTATTTGAGCTGCTGCAAGCACACATGCTTGCATGTGTGGACGTTCCCTATATGGCTGAGCCAAAGGTGCTAGTCAGATATAGGGAAAAGTGATAAAGAATAGGCTAAGAACAAGTTCTACCCTGATTAAGTCAATAACTGAATTCTCAGTAATTTAATTGATACAGTGCAGGGTGCACAAACCAGCCAAAAAGCCAACAGGCTTGCCCCCACGAAATGTTGAGCACCTGAGAAATGATATTAAGCCGGCAAAAAGGTTTCAGCTCCACAAAGGATAAGGTTTGCTGATGGTAAAATTATTTTATGAAACCTCATTTTGAAATACCTAACAGCATGAATAAATAGATTATACAAGAATGAAATAAGTCCCTGGCTCAGGATTAGATTGTTCCTCAATATATAGTCCTGCAGAAAAGGATGTGTGTAGGTGCACTGCACCAAAAAGGCACTATGCCTTCCAGGGCTTTCAGTTACCTTGGTTAAGGAGTAATACAGGGAGAATAATTTTCAGCACTCCTTTAAATCTGTGCATGATGGGCCTCCTTCCAGTTATATTACCTGATATATGAGGCTCCTATACATGTGCAGGGAGGCTGCTCCAACACGCTGTAATTACAGTGTGTCAGAGAAGACTCAATTAATTGAGTCTACTGAAGCATGGTAGTTACCACGCTTCAGCAGACTCCAGCATCACATGCATCAACGTCCCTGTGCTGAAAAATGGTGGTGGGACGCTTTAAACTAAAGCTTATTTGACGAGCTTTCATTCAAAGTGCCCTGCTGCCATTTTTCAGCATGGGAATACTGATACATGTGACACACTGGGCACTTTTAATTAGCACAGCACTTGGAGCTGTGCTAATTAAAGTGCCCCCCAACTTCCCAAAGCACCTCTATAAATGCCCTGCAGAGCAGGTAGAACCAAGCTGTCATCTATCAGCATGTGCCCCAAATCACATTCCCAGAGATGAAGCAGCCCAAGTGAAGCCATTGGCCACATTCCAGGGAAATTAAATTGGCTTGGTTGGCCCTTACTCTCTCAATGTACAATCCTGTATGATTGCCTAGGGCCAGGCCAAAATCTGTTCTTGGCTTTATAAGATTTACAAAGCTTCTACGGGTTCTAAACTTCTACCCCTACCTGTTATTATTTGTTTCTGGTCATATCTATTTCCCAGCTTTCTGATGGCTCGGGAAAGAATGAGTGACAGTTAGCTCTACCAGGGATGAGCTAGTACAAGAAAAATCTGCACAATGATGTGATATATGCTAGGGTTCAATATATTTATTATTGTTTAATACTCACCAGTCAAGCCATCCATCAGTTAGACAAGGCACTTCACAACCTGCCTGTTGTTGCAGTGACAAAACAATGGGAAATGTTATTAAGAAAACACCATGCCTCTGGAATGAAAGCATGTTGGAGATGAGAAAAAAAAATCCCCTTATGAGTGCTATGAAAGAAAATAAAGCCAGCTTAAGAAACAAGGGGGATATAAATTGCACCTGCTCAAAGCCCAGCCATAAACAGTTAACACAATATACATAAAAGCAGTCTAAGTCTGATTGCTATTCCTGTCACACATCTTCAATGTACCTAGTGCAGCATAGAATCAGAAAGTGATACACTCCAATGAAAGGGTATGTGGATCACACCTCACCATAAGAAGATAGGAGATGGGCTGGACAAGGGCCAAGAAATGACAGAAACTCCATGAGCCAGAAGAGCATATTACAAATTCTCTGATGCCTGATGAAGGGTGTTTGTGCCTGAAAGCTTGCAATTACAGAATTATTTTTTTTGCAGAAATCTAGTTGGTTTAATAAAAGATGTCACCTCTAACATGAGTCCTGATTGCTTTTTCCTCCAGACCAATACAGCTACAACCTGGATACCCGACACATGGAAGATATTGAATTTTAGCCATTTTTTTTTAATGTAACCTTCATAATTTTACAAGGAGGAAGCAAGTTCAATCACCTGAAATCTGATATACCGCTCCTGCCTTTGTTCGAGTAATGTGCATCATCACCGAGCCTCACAACGGAGCTCAGAGACACCTTGCCAGATAAGAAATGCCTGCCCAGAAGAGCACTCCATTCATTTACTCCTCTGTGAAATATGAAATACTGTAACCAGAAGGAAAATTAATACATCCTGCTTACCAAACAACTTCCAGGTAAACAGACTATTCCAACTTTTTTCTGAGCCTAATCTAAATATAAAATGAACTATTCCAAACAGGAGATTTTATCACACCTTCAACTCTCCTATGAAATATGAACTGTCATTTCTACCCAGGAGAACTTTTACAATCTTTTCTCCGATGCCTGATGAAGGGCGTTCCTGCCCGAAAGCTTGCAATTAAAGAATTCTTTTTTTGCAAAAAATCTAGTTGGTCTAATAAAAGATATCACCTCTACCATTAGTCCTGATTGTTATTACAAATTAGACACTTACTTGAAGATCTTTTCCAAGAAATTTCATTCCTAGCAAGGTTAAGGCCAAGATAAAAGGATCATTAAATCAAGGGTACAGCTAATGCATTCTCTATCAGAAAAGCACACACAGAGAAGATAGTGGAACACCTCTTCTGAGCCTAATCTAAATATAAAATGAACTATTCCAAACAGGAGATTTTATCACACCTTCAACTCTCCTATGAAATATGAACTGTCATTTCTACCCAGGAGAACTTTTACAATCTTTTCTCCGATGCCTGATGAAGGGCGTTCCTGCCCGAAAGCTTGCAATTAAAGAATTCTTTTTTTGCAAAAAATCTAGTTGGTCTAATAAAAGATATCACCTCTACCATGAGTCCTGATTGTTATTACAAATTAGACACTTACTTGAAGATCTTTTCCAAGAAATTTCATTCCTAGCAAGGTTAAGGCCAAGATAAAAGGATCATTAAATCAAGGGTACAGCTAATGCATTCTCTATCAGAAAAGCACACACAGAGAAGATAGTGGAACACCTCCCATTGACTTCAATAAGCACTGGAACAGGCTCATACGGGGCACGTCTACGTGAGATGTTTACTGAGGAGTCGACTAATTAGCTTCACCGTAAATTTCTTGAGTCTACCTGTGCAGTGCTGTTAGGCAGAAGTAAACTAATTAACTCTGCAGCAAGATAGTTCCCTGTAAATACAAGTACTGTTCTGCTGCAGAGTTGTTTTGTGCACTACAACGCATGTGTAGATGCTAGAGGGCCTGGCTGGGCCATGCCTGCCGGCTAGCCCCTCACTGGAGTATCCTCATGTCCCAGCCAGCCCCTCTGCAGCATGCTGAACTGAGCCAGAGCATCCCTGGGCTGGCAAGCTGACCCCCCCACCAGGCTGCTCTGACCTGGCTCAACATGCCGCACTCCTGGGTGCCTCATTTATTCCGCTATAAGGGCTGGAGTTTATTGCTTTGACTGAATTGCACACGTAGACGTGTCCACAGAATCTCAGACTTCAGACACTGAAGTACTGGGAGAAACAAATTCAAACTCTTTCCAAAGTTAAGGACCCCCTGTTAAGAAGCAATATCGTACTGCCTCCATATTTCCTTTGCAAAAATTATCTAAGTAAATTAGCAAGGCTTGCCACTGCTTCCACATCCCAATTATCTTCTCTCATAGCTCATTAATTCTTTAATACAAGCAACTTTCACAACCATCTTTTAAAGATTGCATATGCTAGTGATAAATGGCACATCAAGACATCATCTTCGATAAGAGAATCAGTAGCCAGGTATTGGGGAAGCTCTTCATCTCTCCAATCTCTAGAAACAAGTGCCTTATCTGAATCAGTCTAATACAATCCTGTTAGAGAAAAATATCCTACCCATTAGAAATGTTTAAATCTACTCCACTGATTTAATATCCTTGGATTTGGAGCAATTCCCCTTCTACCTGGCTTATAGCAGAAGGCAGAGGAATAGATAAACTTCCCACATGAACTCTCCTCTCTCAATAGTTCACTCTATTATAAAATACCTACCAGTATTTTGATATATGGTACTGCATCCCCACTTGAATGAGTTATTAAAATAATCCAGGGAATTGTTGCTATACTGCATCTTGACTCCTCTCTGTTGTGAGGCAGATCAGTCCTTACGTGGAACAGTAATTTAGGTATTCACTGGGATTAGTATCAAGCATAGCACAGCCTAAGGGCTCCAGAACTGTGTCCCAGCATAACTGTAACATATCACATACAAGTAGGAAGCACCATTCTTAAAGAAGATGCAGTCTACCTGTTTCTTTCACATTCAGATAGGCTGAATTTAAAACAACTTGAAATGAGAAATGCTGCAAACATGGTACCCTGGGCAAGAGGAGAGTCTTCTGGTGACAAAGGTCCAGGATTAGGGGGCAGGACTTCTGGTCCCAAGATGGCAACCATATGGCAGGGCTACTCTTGCATTCCTTGTTGCCTCACTAAAACTCACTAAGTGGTCCTCCAACCAAAATAATTACCCACCCCTGCTCTAATACGTTAGCACAGCAGCCTTCATGGACACTTCCTTTTATTACACTAGTGGACTACCTTATTTCCTTCAGTGCCCCTGTGACCTAGTGACTGCCACCACTGTGTGCCCAATCTACGTAGGATACAAGGCATGCCACAAACTCCCTTAAGTCCTCTACATACTTCATTTTTTCTATTTATTTCAGGTGTGTTGCACGGATGTCATATGTTTTATTTGGAAGACAGTATAATGGAAGGAGGAAGGCGAGGATAGACAGAAGGGAATGTGTTGAAGGGCTCAGGTCACAAGCTGATAGCTACATCTCAAGCTCTAAAGAAAAAAAATCACACCTCCATCTCCGGAGGTCCATGGCTGCATCCCAGTGCAGATGCTGCTTCCACTGTCACAAAGGTCATTACTTCCATTTCTGAACCTGAGCACTTCGGAAGATCTTACACTTGCTATCAGTGTGCTCCTTCATATTTTCTCATTATATACTCCCAATACCGACCTGTGCCCAAGCTATCCT
>NW_005842451.1:1077478-1083133 GCF_000455745.1 Alligator sinensis
AATAGGAGGTTAAATTCAGTGGGACCAGGAACAATCTTCTAAATGAAGCTTGGAGCTCGGAGTTCGGATGTAATTTAAGTGGAATCGTGTTGAGTTCCCTCATATGAAATGTACCAGCAGGGCAGGGTGAGAAAACTTGAACTGCTAATATCTCTGACCCAAGGAATTAAGCAAACATATAGACCACATCCAGACCAACATGAACGTTTGGTTCCCTGGGGACAACTAGCAGCCACTAGCTGTTCTCAGGGAATGTCCATGCCACACACGCTCTGGAGTGTGGCAGGTTACCCCAGGCGGGATAGGGGAGGCTGGAGCCAGCACTGGGCTGGTCCCAGCAGCCTTACCTGGGGTCTTCCTAGGGCTACAGCAGTGGCAATCCTGCCACTCGGAGCCTGCCTGGCAGCCACAATGTAGCTCCAGCCAGCCAGGCTCCAGTTTTGACCAGCATACTCTGCCCCATGTGCGCCACTCCACTTTTTTTTGTTTGTTTTTTTTTTTGCACGGGTTTTATCAACCCCTGGGTAACCCCCCTGTACTGCTCCCTTGCAGAGCAGAGACCAGCAGACCATGTTATATGACCATGCACACATACCACATGGCCATGCTTATCTGGACACGGCCATACAGTCTTTCACTCTCTGGGACTCTGTCCAACAACTGTCATGGGATCCAAATTCAGTTTTTAAAACAATTACAGCCAAAAGCAAAACAGAAACTCTCATACAAAAATCTCACTGAAGGGAAATTTTCAAAGGCACAAAGGGCAGTTAGGCCACTGAATTTTGGTGTGATTACCTGCATTTCTGCCTTTTGTGCCTTTGCAAATCTGCCTATGTCAGTGGCAGAAATGCTCTGAAATTAGAGAAATTTGTCTACATTTCAACAAAAAGGTTTGCATGACTTCCACACCCCCTCCCCCCCCCCATCCACCACCACCATTTTTTAAAAAAGGTTTTAATGACTTCCACCCCCCCCCCCCCCCCCCATCCACCACCACCATTTTTTAACAAACCATAAAAAGGCACATGTTATAGTCAACGAAGAGGAGAATAATGAAGCAGCACTGAGGCAGCTGTAACAGTAGCAGGGTTTTAAATCATTTACTGTATTTTTATGGGGGAAAGTGTAAACCAAAATACAAGCTGCACACCAAATTAATGACTTCCACCCCCCCCCCCCCCCCCCATCCACCACCACCATTTTTTAACAAACCATAAAAAGGCACATGTTATAGTCAACGAAGAGGAGAATAATGAAGCAGCACTGAGGCAGCTGTAACAGTAGCAGGGTTTTAAATCATTTACTGTATTTTTATGGGGGAAAGTGTAAACCAAAATACAAGCTGCACACCAAATTCTGCTCACACTTTACTCCCACTTAGCACCACAACACCCTCAGGGAAGAGATACAGTGGTATGACATTTTATGTGGAATGTGCAGTCATATTGATTAGCAGTTTTCCTTAAAAAAAAAAAAAGTAGTTTCTTAAAGATTTAAGATTCATTGCACCTCCCTCTTCTTCTAGAGTTTGTTTGCATCTTCAACTATTAGCTTGTCATATGTGTTATTAGGTTTGGGAATTTGGATTTTAGCTTAGTCATGCTGCCATCTGTTAGGATCTAGTCCCATCTGCCAGAGTAATTCAGTTAGAATCCAATTACATCCAACCTAGTAAGCACTATGAAGTCGGGTAAGAATCACACGTGTGTGCATTTCTGTGTACATGCTGCGAGGTGGTGGCAGTCAGCAGTATGGTTCCACTAGAACACAGATCATCACTGTATTACCTATGCCTGTTCCTTAACCTCACGCAATATACTGTAAAACAAATCCTCAGCCTGAACCATCTGGTCCAGAGTTTGACAACTAGCATTTTCATGACATAAAACTCTTTTCAATTCTTTATTTACCTCTCTTCCTCTACAGTCCAAAACCTGAGTTACTCCAGATAGAGAGAGAATGTTTTATGTTGTGTTATAAAATGTACTGTTTTATAATATACATATTACCAAAATATAATGTTTTATAATATAATTAAACACACATTCTCTTCAGTCGCCCAACTCCCCCAGACTGTAAGTTCATTGGTATTTACAGTAGCTTTAGGTTTTTTTATACACAATTTTATAATAGTTGTGCCATATCTATGGGTTTCTCAATTGCAAGGCTAGGAAGATCATTCTCTTCCAGGCAGAGAAGGGGGTAAAACAATGTTTATTTTTTTAATTCACTATAGTTTTTATTGCAGCTTCAGAGACAGCGTAACCACCTATTATGTGCAGAATGTTAACTCTATCATTCTTTGCCTGCTTTCAGGAAGGAAGAGGCAGAGTCAGATCTCTGGCTCCAATATCTCACCCTTCTTGAGAAAGGATCAACTTAAAAGGTAAACAGCATTTCCTTTACAGGGAAAGGGGAAATGAAGGTACTTGACAAATCATAGATTCAGAGATTGTAGAGTCAGAAGGGACCACAATGGATCAGCGTGTCTGACCCCCTGCCCCTGGCAGGAAAGAGGACCGAGGTCAGATGACCCCAGCCAGGTGACTATCTAGCCTTCTCTTGAAGACCTCCAAGCTAGGTGATAGCACCACCTCTCTTGGAAGCCCATTCCAGATCCTGGCCACCCTTACTGTGAAAAATTTCTTCCTAATATCTAACCTAAATCCACTCTCAACTAGTTTACACCCGTTATTCCTAGTCACTCCTTGGGGCGCCTTAGTAAACAGCGCTTCCCCTATTCCCCGTTGACCTCCCCTAATAAATTTATAGGCGGCCACAAGATCTCCCCTCAGCTGTCTCTTGTGAAGGCTGAAGAGATTCAGCTCTCTCAACCTCCCCCCGTAGGGTCTATCATGAAGGTCACTAATCATGCGAGTGGCCCTCCTCTGGACCCTCTCCAGATTCCCCACGTCCCTCTTGAAGTGTGGCACCCAAAACTGGACACAGCACTTCAACTGCGGCCTGACCAGTGCCGCATAAAGGGGGAGCATCACCTCCTATGATCTATTAATCATGCACCGGCTAATGCACGACAAGGTGCGATTGGCCTTGTTGATGGCCTCGTTACACTGTCAGCTCATGTTCATCTTGGAGTCAATTATGACTCCAAGATCCCTCTTTGCATCCGAGCTGCTGAGAAGGACACTCCCCAAACTATACGTACGCTGTGGGTTCCTCCTTCCCAGGTGGAGTACGTTACATTTATCTTTTATTAAACTGCATCCTATTTCTCTCTGCCCATTGATCCAACCTGTCCAGGTTGGTCTGAATCTGCTCCCTGCCCTCCGGTGTACTAACTTTGCCCCATAACTTGGTATCATCAGTGAACTTGGAGAGGGTGCTCTCCACGCCCTCGTCCAAATCGCTGATGAAGATATTAAATATCAGTCCGAGGACCGAACCCTGCAGGACCCCACTGCCCACCTCCCTCCAGGCCGAGAAGGAACCATCCACCACCACTCTCTGGGTCCGGTCCCTAAGCCAGTTGGCCACCCACCTGACCGTGTAGGCGTCCACTCCACAGTCTGCTAGCTTCCCAATGAGGATAGGGTGCGAAACTGTGTCGAAGGCCTTCCTAAAATCCAAGAAGATGACATCAGCCTCAGCTCCCGCATCCAGGCAGTGTGTGACCTGGTCATAGAAGGCTACAAGGTTTGTCGGGCAGGATCTACCTGTGACAAACCTATGCTGGTTTCCCCTCAGCATCGTTTCCCCTGCTGGGCCTGCACAAATGTGTTCTTTGATTATTTTCTCTAGCATTTTCCCAGGAATAGAGGTAAGACTGACTGGTCTAAAGTTACCCGGCTCACCCCTTCTCCCTTTCTTGAAAATGGGCACCACATTGGCCCTTCTCCAGTCCTCAGGGACCTGGCCGGAGCACCATGAGTGCTCAAACAGCTGTGCCAGTGGCTCAATGACACTGGCCAATTCTTTCAGCAGCCATGGATGGACGTCATCCAGGCCTGCTGACTTGTACCCATCTAGCTCCTCCAGGAGCTCCTTAACTATTTCAGAACTAACTGTAGGATTAATCCTTAAAACCATAGGATTAATCCTATCACCGTTCCTTTCACATAGATAGATACTGTTGTGTCTGTCATACAAAAGAAGAAACCAAGGCACATGGAGGTTAAGTGGTTTGTCCAAGCTCACACCAAATCCTCAAAACTCTGCTATCTGCTTCAACTACAACTTCATACTCCTTCTCATAAAGTGGCAAATTAAATAGGTTTCCAAGTCTTTCTATCTCTGTATCAATCATGATCTGAAACTGCCTACATGAAGAGATGACAAATGATACTAGAAAGCACTTAAATCTAACAAAGCCATCATAAGAGAAGGTTTAAATCAAAGTTCATCCTGAAAATACAGACTCAACAGATAATTAATTATTGGAAAACACTAGCAAGGGATTTGCCAATTTAAAAAAAAAAAAAGGATTGGATCTTTTTCTATTCTAGAGGAACAAATCTTATTAATAAGAGTCCACCCCAGTGGTCATGTCTTTAATGCCCACTTATAGTACAAGGCAGCCCTAGGCTGAAATTCACTGCAAACTATCTTGTAAACTGGAAGCAATACAGCTGTGGTACTGTGTTGGGACTACCCAACTTCCTCCTGGAGGAGTTAGTGGTGTTGAGGTAGCCATGAAGGTCCAGGGAATAAGCAAGAAGCAAGAACTGTTTGGCAATATCTGTTACTGAATCATCTGTATAGTCGGGAGAGATGTTAGACAAGTTCAGGGGCACAAAATGTCCTTTGGGGAGGTGGCACATACGGAGCAACACAGTGTGTTTCAGAATGGCCCTGCCTACCACAATGACCAAGTGGTTCAGATATGCATAATAAAAAATGTTTGGCACTGCAAGGTGGGAGGCACGTGTTTCTTTTAAAAAAAACCAAACTAACAAAGTGGTAAGGGAAAATGGAGTAACATACAGGTGAAAGGTCTTATTCAAGATCACATAGCAGGCCAAAAACAAAGTTGGGAATGGAAACCAAGAATCCTGATTCTGACTTCACCAGATTGCATGGCTGTAGTTCTGAATTCGTTGAGCTTCCATTTGCTGTTATCAGTACTTCACCCCTGCTGTTTGCCATTATGCCCGCTAATGCATATAGTCTCTTTTTTTGCCTCCATTAGTTCTTTATAGTGTCAAGTATTTTCTTCCATAAATGATCTTGCCAACTTTCTCTCCTCTTTCATTACAGAAACCATTAGTGTCATTATTCCTCTAACTTAATTTTCCAAGTCAATTATGATTCCATTATCTCTATCCTGCTACATTATACACACACATAATGTTTAAAGTGTAAGATTAGATCCTTAACATGTATTTGCCTTCTATGAGTTAGTAATATTCTATTACTTAGTGTTTATTTGAAAACAAAGTTTTTTTTATTATAACAAAACAAACATCAAGGTGACTAATAAATTTAGTCAAACAAGAATAAACACATTCATGAAATCCAAAGAGCAACGTTCAGAAATGAAGGATCATTGATGGACTGTTAGCCTTTCATTATTCTTAAAAATAATCAATATGCTCTAGTTATTAAAACCTTCAACAGTGTTATATAAACTCAAAAATATTATTGGTATTGCCCCCAGATGGTTGGTACTGAACTAACTTAACAGAGACCATTCCT
>NW_005842451.1:1083159-1083590 GCF_000455745.1 Alligator sinensis
AAATAGCTTGTAGTCTGATACCACAGAAAATAAGCTAGATAACACAGTTGATAGGTGAACGAAGAAAGAACCAAGGTAATAGTGCTCGTGCTTGTAGGGAGGCAGTTAGACGGGCCAAAGCTACCATGGAGCTGAGGATGGCATCCCAAGTAAAGGACAACAAGAAATTGTTTTTTAGATATATAGGGAGTAAAAGGAAGGCCCAGGGAGGAATAGGACCCCTGCTAAATGGGCAGAAACAATTGGTGACGGACAGGGGGGACAAGGCTGGACTCCTCAACAAGTTCTTTGCCTCAGTGTTCCTAAGTCAGGGGCACGACAATTCTCTCACTGGGGTTGTAGAGAGGCAGCAGCAAGGCGCCAGACTGCCATGCGTAGACCCTGAGATGGTGCAGAGTCACTTGGAAGAACTGGATGCCTTTAAGTCGGCA
>NW_005842451.1:1084248-1084736 GCF_000455745.1 Alligator sinensis
GGAAGCGGAAAGGGATCTTGGAGTCCTAGTGGACTCTAAGATGAACATGAGTCGGCAGTGTGACAAAGCCATCAAAAAAGCCAATGGCACTTTATCGTGCATCAGCAGATGCATGACAAATAGAACCAAGGAGGTGATACTTCCCCTCTATCGGGCCCTGGTCAGACTGCAGTTGGAGTACTGCATCCAGTTTTGGGCGCCACACTTTAAGAGGAGAGGCGACCTTGTGGCTGCCTATAAGTTCATCACGGGGGCACAGAAGGGAATTGGTGAGGTTTTATTCACCAAGGCGCCCCCGGGGGTTACAAGAAATAATGGCCACAAGCTAACAGAGAGCAGATTTAGATTGGACATTAGGAAGAACTTCTTCACAGTTCGAGTGGCCAAGGTCTGGAACGGGCTCCCAAGGAAGGTGGTGCTCTCCCCTACCCTGGGGGTCTTCAAGAGAAGGTTAGATAAGCATCTAGCTGGGGTCATCTAGACCCAGC
>NW_005842451.1:1084875-1087354 GCF_000455745.1 Alligator sinensis
GGGGGGTCGGACTCGATGATCTATTGAGGTCCCTTCCAACCCTAACATCTATGAATCTATGAGTGAAAAACACAACCAAAATTTATGGTCAAAACCTCTACCTGAGCCTAGCTGCCATAGACCTAGCATGGTTAAGTTGCACCACCTTCAGTACTCAACAGTGGCACAGCTAGGGCAGAGCTACCAGGGCACTGTCCCTGGGTGCCAATGGGGGTGGGGGCAGAAAAAATATCAGCTGCTACTGCAGCTACACAAATTGTGCCGGTGTCACCGCTACCTGCCTGCATCCTGCTGCCCTGGGTATCAGATACATTGTTTTGCCTCTGGTAGCCAATAGCACATGAGTGAATGATGAAATTACCATCTTGTCCAGCTGCCTTTGAATTCTAAACCTGGTTACCAGGATCCTATTTTCAGCTGGGTCAGCTGGAGTTGGCCTTTGGCACAAGTCTGAATTGAGGCCCACACTCACGCCTTCTGGAGCCTGTCAAGATGCCTTGATCCCCCTGGCAGCACACCCTCAACATAATAGTATGTCAGTTATTTGACAGCTACAAACGCATGCTTTGCCTTAGTAGAAGACTACAGGATCTAACCTATTATTATTACCAGTATAAACACAAACCTGAATTTTATAAATATTGACTAACTTATAGAATATACTCCATAATTGCCATCAAGCAACCCTTATATATCACAGTGGAATTAAACATGAATAAGCATCAGTTTATATACAGCAGGATTTTGGGTGGAGGGAGAGGAGCATGCAAAAACACAAACCACATCAGGTGGAAAGCATGTGAGTGTAATGGAATAAAAAAAGTTAGCCCCAGGCTAAGGTGCACCAGCAGACACACTTTAGGCAATCATGGACACAATCATGTACTCAGTCCCCTTTCCCCATCCTAAGCTAAGTCTCACTGAAAATATTTATAGGATATTAATTGTATTCACTGAAGGGAAGAAAGCTCATGGATGAGCTATAGATAGGCCCCTCTATAGAGGAGCTATAGCGAGGAGCCTATCTCATAAAACTGATTAGGTAGAGTTGGGTGAGCATCTAACTCCCTTGGAAACTGTTTATTAAATTTTTGAGCCACCAGGACTACACACCCTTTGGCATACTTTCCCACCATGCAGCAGTGCAGCCTCTCTGTCCTGCCGCTAACCCAGCCACATTGGCAGCAGGCTTTCCATGTCCTTTTCCCACCATACTGCCATGCCCCAGAAACCCTAGTTGTCACATCAGCAGGTACAATGCAGGTGGGAGCAAGCCCACAGGTTGTGTTAACTTGCAGGCTGAATGCAGCCCATGGACCACCAGTTGGACAGCCCTGAATTAAATAATGAACCAATCAGCATTAGAAGAACAAAAAATGAAAGAACAGGAGACACAATTTGAGACTATGGGCCAAACATGGCATCATTCAAGGAGCATAATTCAAATATGTAAAAGCAAGTTTTTACATGAGCAACCAAGAACAATTTGGTCCTATATGTATATATGTTAGGAATGGGACAAATATAGAAGAGACAAGACTAGTTAAATGGTATCTTTCCTCCCTTGAGACCCACAGGTGATGGTCAAAAAAAGAATGGAGTGTCAGGTTAGGTAATAAGAATAAAATTACCCACAGAAGCTACTTAAGCAATGGAATAAAACTACCAAGGAGAGCCAGAGAGCCACCTTGCTGTGAGGGAGTTATTCCAGAAATAGAGAATCCCCTTCTCCTTACTGACTAATTTTGAATTTCCTGGTCCAAAGAGAAGGGCTCACTTGTGGGCCACTCCTGAGGGAGCCACATTATAAATAGGGGCCAAAGGACACTAGCAAAATATGTGGCATCTGCCAAAATGCCAGAAGACCTCCACAGACATGCTGAGTTAGACAACTTCCATGAACACCAGTGGGTTTGGTAAACTATGCCAGAATCTTCCCCCAGTGTTGGGAGCATCCTTGTGAGATGCTCCCCTGGTAATGCTGAGAAATTAAACTCACTCTGCTTCTAGGGATCTTATTTGAAGTAGGGATGTTTGAAACCCTCTTTAGATTACCATCATCTCATGTTTGCCAGTCTTAATTCAACATAGTCTTGGAAAAAAAAGAAAAAGGGTCTTTACTCAAGGAAACAGCATGTACTCTTACCCCTTCCTCCCTACATATTTAAATGGAAACCTCCCCCTGCCACAAAAAAAAAAGCGCCTCAGTGTTATAAAATGCTGCAGCAGCTTCCACAAAATTGCACTGGATTAAATGTTATGCTTCTAACATTTATGATAACCTTGGAATGGAGTCAGGTGTTCTTTTTATCTTGTTAAGTGTAAAATAAATTAGCCATTTTGTTGAGCCAAGCTGCTCTGAACTTGGCTTCATTTGAGGACACCATTCTAGCGCACATCATTGAGCAAGAAAGTAGGAAATTCAGCCCATTATCAAAATTATGCATTACCAATCTCCTGGATTCTCACAGGCAGCAGG
>NW_005842451.1:1087385-1107357 GCF_000455745.1 Alligator sinensis
AAGGCTTGACAAAAAATAGCATTATTGTACCTGTTAGGAGTATAAAGTCAATGTACACTATTACAAGGAGGCACAGAAATCCCTGCACAGAGATACCTATGGGTTCTTAAGGCATAGCACAAATTCAAAGCACTATCCCTGTCCAATACTGAAGTGACCCCCGGCATCATTGCATATCCAAAATGCAACCCTTATCCACCCCTTCTCCCCCACATGGAAGTATGCAGGCACACTTGAGCAGTCGATGCTTCGAGATCAACCTGTAGAGCCTCTGTCCACATATACAAGTGGCTGAGAAGACTACTGGAGGTGTTACCACTTTGAATGGCTGTCTTCCCACACTTGTTCCTGTGGCTAGTTGTTTCAGTGGCTGCTACATTAAGCAGCAAATAGCAGGAAGCTTGAATCAAATGTGTTATTACTAATTCCCTACCTCTGGTCCCCACACTTCTTGGCAGCAGCAGCAGCTTTCTGAAGCTACGACAGGGACATGGCAACTTTCCCTGCCCAGACGGTCTCTTCACTCTCCCACCCATCCCGTCTGCTGCTGCTTCTCTGATTCCACAGCCCTATCAACTCCGTGGGGGTGATAGAAAGAAGAAATCCCCAGAATTTAACTCTTCTTTCTAGATCAGTACTGACTCCCACAAGGTCCTTTGGAACTGGGGACCTTCAAGTAAAGCCTGGTTGCTTGGACAGAACTTCCAACCATATATTTCCTTTTTTGTGTAAGGATGCGGGGAAGAAGGTTAGGCAAAGAAAGGATTCAAGTTCTAATCCAAAGGCAGTGTTGTCACTGGGACCTACAAAATTACAAAGGTTTTTAATTAGAGGAAGGAAGTTTCTTCCTGTTTTTATTACTCTGTATTTGCCTTGCAACAGTGAACATCATTGTGTTAAATGCTGTACATACACTGAAAACAGATACAGAGAGAAAATATCCTTTGATATTGGCTATGTTCAGTTTGAGGATCAGCAGTTCCTCTTGTTCTAAACTAGCATAATCCCAAACTAGCGGGGGGGGGGGGGGGACTTTAAGAGTGAATGGGCCTTTCCCATTTAACCTTCCTTATCTAAAAAGAAAAGTGGATATGTCCAAATCCCTGTTGTTGTCAGTAAAAGTCAAGATTTACACACACACACACACACACACACGTGCACACAGCAAGATTCATTCAAGGATACCACTTCTTTGCTCAAATACGTGTCATTCATCTTGACAATAGGCTCTAGAAATAGGAATCTCATTATGACATTGTGCTGCATTAATACTTTAAGTCATTGCCTTTTACATGAAATGCTCAATGAGCCAAGGTAGCAAATAGCTAATATTAAACCATAAAGCAGCCTTTCATATTTCACTTACTAAACATTTCCATTCTGTTGCACTTCTTTTGTTGCTTTCTCATCTAGGAACAAAAAGACTGGCTCTTTGCTTCTTTTAATTTCTAGCTAGAACTGATTGGCTCTGGATTATCACCAGTGTTGGAAGGTTGGACAAGGTTAAAAAGGCAGGGTATAGCTCTATCCCACCCTCTTTGAATATTTGTAGGTTTGTAGTCCTACAATCTCTGCATGTATAGAGGCTATCATAAGCATTTAAAAGGGCCACTCATAACTAGGTAAACCAAACTTTTTTCCCCTCACAAAGATTTGCAACCTCATACTGAAAATATTGCTACCTCTTTGTAGAAAGGTTTTCACCACTCACACTTTACACGTGTTATAATGCAATCACATGATACTTCTCTTTCAACATTAACAATTTTAGGGAGGGACCACTACGTGGGCTACACTGATGCCAAGCTCAATGCAACTCCAGCTGAGACAATTATTCAAAAAGTTCATTTACACACACAAACCCTGTGTATTTCAACCCTTTAAAAATATACATTTTAGAGGAAGCAGGTATATTTGTCATTGGCAAAAGACACTGGATTTACATTCCTGATGAATGAAGTCTTCCTTTTCATTTACACAGCAGCAGCAAGACAAGGTGTATAGGCAGTTCCCGTAGCTTCAGCTGCAATTATGCATGCCATTCTGGAAAAGAAAATCAGACTTTCTGCCCTTCAAGTCTGTTACCCACCTATCTATGTATCTGTTTCATAAATCCAAAGAGTCCCCTACTGCTTTACTGACTGGTTCTGAGAGATGTGTTGAATCTGCATGTGTGACTCTTATGTTACATTCTGTTGAATCTGCTAACACTAATGCATGTATGGTTTTACTTTGTTTACAATAAATTCTGTGCCTGCCAGTCTGAAGGCACTCCTTCCCACACTTGGGGCTGCAGTTGTTTATTTATGAATGCCTTGGGCAAACATGTTGATGGGCATTTGGTCATAGCCATGTTGGTCTACAGACATAGACAGGCAAGGTTTTTTGAGTGGATGTGATACCTTTTATTAGACCAACTGAGTATTTGGAAAAAAGTTATTTGCAAGCTTTTGGGCACAATCACCCTTCTTCAGGCATAGGAAGTCTCTGCTGAACGCACTCTGACAATCTATCAAAGACAACAATACTCAACTACCTGTGGGGGCACACTTCTCACAAGACAATCACTCCCTCTCTGATCTCAGTTTTCATCCTCAAAGGGAACTTACAAAACACTTTTCATAGATAAGCCTATGAACTTCACTTTGTAAATCTACTAGACACTAAAAATCATGGACTCAATATAGAGGCTCTAAGCTATAGCTTAAGCCTAAATCCAACATTGATTTCCACCCACACGAATTCAGAAAGGTTCACCTTGTAACTGGCTACTGTTTTGTAGGAAAGGACTGGGGAAAGTATTCAAGCATTCTACCAGCCTTGTACCCCTGTAGAGCAACCAGATACAACTACAACTCCTGAACAAGCCAAGCACAATGGGCTGCTCTTCCCAAGCAGCTACTGGAAGAGACATCCCAAAGGCAAAGGCAATGAAGGGCAAGGGCAAGGCCCAATTCACAGTAGCCAGCCAGCTATATGGGGGGGAAAGAGCCCAATTCTAGATCCTATTCATACTTCCTGGAGTATCTGCACTGCACCCGATTCAGTATCAGCCACAAATTTGCTAAGTGTGCACTTGATCATAGAAAATTAGGGTTGGACGGAAGCTCAGGAGCTCATCTAGTTCAACCTCCTGGACAAAGCAGGACCATCCCCAATTAAATCATCCCAGCCAAGGTTCTCTCTAACCAAGTCTTAAAAAACTCCAAGGATGGAGATTCTACCACCTCTCCAGGGAACCTGTTCCAGTGTTTTACTAGCCTCCTAGTGAGAAAATTCTTCCTAATATCCAACCTAAACTTCCCTTGCTGTAACTTGAGACCATTGCTTCTTGTTCTGTCTGTGGAATAAGCTCCCTCCAGAGGTGGTACAATCACCTACCCTGGAAATCTTCAAGAGGAGACTGGACAGTCACCTCACTGGGGTCACCTGAGTTGTCTTTCCTGCCTAGTGCAGGGGGGCTGGACCTGATGATCTTGCAAGGTCCCTTCCAGCCCTTACTATGAACCTATGAATCCAGGCCTCCAGGCTGCTGCAAGCTCCAGCCAGGCCTACCAGACATCAGGCCGAGCCACAGGCAACTTCTGGCTGCTGGGGCCAGCTCCACCTGCTTGCAACCCACCCCCAGCAGCCTGCCCTGAGCTCACAGGTGCAATGGGGCATTGTCTCTGCCACACTACTGCCAGTCCCATGCCCAGCCCCTGTGCTGGGCACTCTAGGCAGCTGTCCAGGCCCAGCAGTGCAGGGACAGCTGTACAGGGGCCCAAAGAGCCAGCACAGGACTTATGATGGCATCCTCCTCATCCACAGCTGTGCTCACACCTGTGCCCACCACCCAGGGCCCCAACTTGTTGCAAAAAGAGATTGGTGACCTCATGGCACTGTGGGGCGAGGCAGACGTGCAGCAGCAGTTTGAGCATAGTGGGTGCTCCAACGCCCATCTCTATGAGGGGCTGTCAGCCTGGATTTGGGAGCATGGGCACAACTGGTTGATGCAGCAGTGCTTCATAAAGGTCAAGGCCTTGTGGGCACAGTGGGTTTCCATCACCAGTCACATTTGTCGGTCAGGGAGTGCCCGCAAGTCCATGCCCCTTATGCGGCAACCAGTGGACACACTCATGCCCTGGGACCGAGGCTTAAGCCTTGCTGTCTGTAGCAGCACAGATGGCCTTCCCAAGCCCCTGCCCCAACCTGGCATCCCCAGTGGCACATCACCAGGGCAGGGCCCCTCAGGCATCCAGCAACCCATCCCGCCAAGCTCCCCAGCTGCACCCTCTACAAGAAATTCCTCAGGCCAAGTGACCCCCTTCTTCAGGCCAGACCTGGTTTGTGGGCCATATGTTTGACAACCATAGCTTAGTTTATATCACTCTATACTATAGGTTAATCCAATATTGGTCTATCTCCAGTCCTTTCCTTATAGATACATTACAAACAACTTCTTACCCCCAGCCACATTCCTATCTATTACTAGGGTCATGGCCCATTTCTCTACTGTTTGCTGTTTCTCTCTGAAGTCATAGATCCCATGCTCTTCTGGTGCTGGCCATATACCCATGACTTCCCAGTTGGCACCTGAGCTCAGATAGACAGTCAGATACTTTTAAAAACAATCGAACACAGAGCATTGGCTAAAATGTTAGGAGAACAAAAGTGGAAGACCTGGAGGTGGTACTGTGAATTTGTGCAGAGCACAATTTTAGGACAAATTCCTGTTTTACCTTCTGCAAAAACCAAAGTCCTGGAGTTTCAGCTATGAAACAAGAATTTAATTCAGAAGTCCAGATAATGAACATGAGTTTCACTAATGCTTTCAGGTGTCATCCTTACGCAATCATTGCCTCATCATTTAGGGCCACCATTATTTATTCTCTATTAATTTAATGAAGTTTGCTAAAAGAACCTTCTTGCCATTTGACAAGATAAAAATGCCATATTCTCAGCTGCTAAAATACACTCAAGGGAGCTGTAATTCATGACTGTGAGCTCACACTCCATAAAATATCTTGAAGTGCAAGAACCCAGGACAATATGTATAGTATTATAGCAGAGGAACAAATTAATATCAAATGCTTAGTAGCACAATGAGTCACCTTCAATACTACACAGCTGCCATCACTGTGCCTCAGTTCTAGTTTATAGCAAGAACAAATTTGTTTTTAGGTTTGACCTGTGTGCATTGCTGATGGTTGCAAGGTAACAGACTTGGCCGTGTTTATTGTGTACTGCATTGACTGCAAGTGTCTCCCTCCACTTACATTTTCCCACTGGGAGGTACTCGCACCAAGTCCACTCTACTACTTCTCAAAAATCCCCAGGTCTCACCCATTACCTTTCTCTCAGATTGGGGCTCTCCATCAACACTGAAGAACAGCTCAAGAGTCCTTCATGTCAATTCTCCCCTTGTGTTACTCCCCTTGTGTCATGAGGTTCTCCCCAAGGTCTACCCTGAGATCTTCTAACCCCTTTGGACCACCTTAACCATCTTGTTCCAAGGTCCACTGGCAACTGGGCTTGCCTATCTTGTTGAATGTGCTTGGCTTTGGCTCAGTTTTCCTAGCAGCTATTTCAGCTGGGAGCTGTTCATTTCCTTGCTCTCTTCAGCAGATAAGGTTTCTTCTGCTGCTATTCCCCAGGGTCTTCTGTTTCATGTGCCTTTCATAGGGCAAATATATCCCCCTTTTTCAGGGCAGAAACACAGCCCAAGGCAGGGTTTCCTTTGCTTTCTGTTAAGTCCCCTTTCTTCAAGTACTCCTGGAAAGCACTCTCAAAGTCCTCCCACGCAAGCCCCATACGGCACATTGCATTTCAGATTTCTAGAAGTGTATATTCACACAGGTGTTTGCTTTAAATATCTTGACATTCATCTGTATGGATAAGCAACAACCAATGAGAGAAAATACACTAGGAACAAGGGATGAATAAAGAAGCTGGGAAAGTTGGATCCTCTCGGGTCAAGCCTAAATAATTTGTATGTGGGACCTAGAAGGCAATGCCAATACTTTGTATGTGGGACCTAGAAAATAGAGCAGAAGTCATAGCTGGCAGATAGGCAGACAGTGGAAGAGGCTTAGGGCATGTCTACACATGTCGCTATGGTGACGTTGTTACCACGCTGTGATTTACTGTTTCCTTTTTGGAAGTACTAAAGCATGGTGAAGTAACAGCCCATACCGCGCTGTACACACAGCACACAGTTATTTTTAGAATCTACTTCACTGTAGTGGCGCAGTACACAAGAAGAGCGCATCACATGTAGACGCCCACAGATGCTATGTCACTGTAGCATCACATGTAGATGTACCCTTAATCTATATATCTGTCTTACCCAATTCTTTCCTTTAATAAAAGCAATGCTAAATTCACAGAAATCAACACAGCCAAGTGAAGCCTAGAAGTTTCTGCACTTGCTTTTGCTTTCCTCCCTAGGAAACTCAATCTTTTCCCTTGGGAGAAGTGCCATATATCACTACCCCAGAGTTCATTCCTGCCCCTACAGGTAAAATCCAGAATTTTTATTTTAATGGGTAGGTTAGAAAACCAAGTCTAAAACCTGGGAAAGAAACCTGGAACCAAAAAGTGTTGCATTTGTCCTAGGGCACTCCCAAATACAATTACTACAGCCAGAAGCGTGGGAATGAGTGAGGTCAGGCTGGCCAGCACAAAACATATGGTAAATATGAGGTAAAGTATGCATTAATTGCAATCAGTAGATTCAATAAACAATAAATTTAGCTTCTTATGTGCACATATATCATGTGAATTAAATGTTTACAAAATACCACATAGTAACTATTGTCCTTGGAAGCAAAGTCTTTGGCTTTAAAGTAGAGAGGAATATGAATGCATAGTGCTCCTGTCCGCCATGCTGTAGAGTCCTAGCACAGTAGTATTGTGACAACAGAACAGTAGAAAGAATGGGAGGCTAACAGAGTTTCCTCTGGCTGATGGAGCTAATGGTGTGAGGCATTTATTATACTAGGCTGCTACTAAATAATTCTATCTGCCAAGACATGCAAAGCCACAGGCAGTGCAGAGATAAAACAACAAAGAAACTTCATTGATAAGGTTGCAGTTAGATTACAACATGGTAATCCTGGGTTCACTGGAACCCATTTAAGACTCCCCACCTTGCATACTGATTTCAGAGAAGAAAGAAGGAGCCTATTTTGAGATGTGGAAACAGCTGACCAAGCATAACGGCCTGGCAAAACATACTCTGGCATATTCAAGATGGGTAAGATCAGGGGTGGGCAAAATGCGGCCCGTGGGCTGGATGCGGCCCAGCAGGCCATTCTATCTGGCCTGCAGGGCCCCTACAAAATTTAGAAAATTAATATTTATCTGCCCCGCCTGTCTGTCATGTAGCCCTCAATGGCTTGCCAAAACTTAGTAAGTGGCCCTCTACCCGAAATAAACTCCCCGCCCCCAGGTAAGACGAAACACACAGAGGTTGTCCAAAGGTCATACATTGGATCATTAGCAGACACAAAAAATCTTCAGTTCCAGGCCCCAACATCATTTTGCCTTCAAGTAGGACAAGAGTTTCTATGTACTTACAAAATCACGGGAACTTTCTAATCTGCAAGGCTTAAAGTAAGAACCAATTTACTAAATCTCATGCAGCAAGGTAGCATTACTAGTGTGGAAAGGAAAAGTAACCAGGATATGATGAAGCCACAAAGCACAACAATTGAATTCAAGATGCAACTTCTCAGTGCTATGTTGGCTAGCACTATGGAAGAAAGAGACTTGGGGGTCATCATTGACCACAAGATGAACATGAACATGAGCCTGCACTGCGATGCTGTGGCTAGTAAAGCGACCAAAATGCTGGCTTGCATCCATAGATGCTTCTCAAGCAAATCCCAGGACGTCATTCTCCCCTTGTACTCAGCCTTAGTGAGGCCGCAGCTGGAGTACTGCGTCCAGTTTCGGGCTCCACACTTCAAAAAGGATGTGAAGAAGCATGAGAGAATCCAGAGAAGAGCCACGCGCATGATCAGAGGTAAGAGAAGCAGACCCTACAATGACAGGCTAAGAGCCCTGGGGCTCTTTAGCCTGGAAAAGCGCAGGCTCAGGGGTGATCTGATGGCCACCTATAAGTTTGTCAGGGGTGACCACCAGTATCTGGGGGAACGTTTGTTCACCAGGGCACCCCAAGGGATGACGACTAGGTCGAATGGTCATAAACTATGACAAGACCGTTTCAGGCTGGACATAAGGAAGAATTTCTTTACTGTCCGAGCCCCCAAGGTCTGGAACAGCCTGCCACCGGAGGTGGTTCAAGTGCCTACATTGAACACCTTCAAGAGCAAACTGGATGCTTATCTTGCTGGGATCCTATGACCCCAGCTGACTTCCTGCCCTTCGGGCAGGGGGCTGGACTTGATGATCTTCCGAGGTCCCTTCCAGCCCTAATGTCTATGAAATCTATGAAATTTCTTTAATCTCCATTTATTTTCTCCTCCTAATTTTTTTTTTTTTTGGGTTGCATTACTGATTTAGCTGCAGTCATGCTCTCCTCTGAAGAGCTGAATGGGGACTTTGTAATCAACGCTTTAGATATATGCTTGCTATAAAGTTCCAGTGGATCTTTTAAAATAAAAATCTATATCAGTAACTGCAAAAACCTCTTGTAGTCAGTGTGACAATTGTCTGCAACAGATAATTGAAGATAAGTAAAGAACTTGGCATATTAAAACAAGGAAAAGCTTTATTGAGGGGTTGACTCGAGAGAACACAGCAATAATGTAGATCTGAATTATGTTGGCAGCAGTCCGTTGCTTCAGCTACATATCCCTCCACATGAGCAACCAATAGACAAAAGTCCCACTTCTGCCTTCCTGCTCCACTACAGCCCACTTCTGCTTTGGTGTCAGATGGTAAAATAATCCCAAAATCTGACAAGATCCATCTCCATGCCCTATGAGGACTATTGCTTCTTTCAGTCCAGAGGCTAACTCAGAGGTGAGCAATTACTTTGGCCGTAGGGTCAGAACCACGATCTGCTACCTACAGATGGTTCCACAGGCAGGGGTGTACAGGGAGCAGATTGGAGCTCTGCCCACGCCCCCAGCCTCACGCTATCAGTGCCCAATGATCCTGGGGTCACCACTGGGACCAGCTGGGACCTACACAGGCAAGGCGCATGGCCAGGCAGATGGAATGAGGCTGCAGGAAGGAGCAAGATGAGTGGGAAGGGCCATTATCAGGACCAGGACTGTGGATTGGTGACAGCATGGGGTCAGGGCCCAGGGCAGAGCCATGGTCCATTCCCCATGCATCCCTGCCTGCAGAATTGACACCCATTGCAAGGACATGCTGGCACTAGATCGTGGCTCTGCCTCCACCTTGCAATCCTGATCCTGATTCCCAGCCCCACCTACCCATCCCACTCCCAGATGCCGCTCCCTGCCCACACGCCCTGCCCATGCAGGTTAGAGCCAGTCTCCTTGGAGACCCTGCCCACCTTCTCCATCCAGCGCCCCCGACACTTGGGTATGAGCAGACAGGCCAGATGCCTGGGCAGCACAGCCAGGTTTGGCAGTGGCAGCCAGGAGCCATTCCTGGGCCTACTGGGAAACAGAGTCTAGCTGCTGGGCCACCCCAGCCCCACTGTGCACCCAGGGGTGGTGAGAGTGGCTGCATGCACCACAGCATGGACTGCCTGGGCCAGACAGGGTCAAGGGATCTGCTGTGGGATTGACAAAGTGGCTTGGCAGGCCAGATGTGACCCATGGGCCATATTTTGCCCGTACACTCCAACACCTAATCCAGGTATAGTTATCTGAGCTGTGTAGAGAGCTCCAATCCAAGTTCACTCGGATCAATGCCTTCAGTGAAAAGCCATGCCACATTTGATGCTGCCTCTGCACTGCCAGCTCTTGACACAAAATCATCTTTTTTATGTGACCCCTGCCCCTGAGTTGCAACAGGTTAAGCAGAGAGAGATGGTGCTGTTCCAAGCCCAGAAAACCTAGACCCGGGGAACTGAGTTGAACTATGGCTTCCAACCTGTCTTGGGAGCTGGCAGAAAGTTGCCACCAACCAATGGGAAGGAGGGTGGACACAGCTATGAAAAGCCCATGAAAATAAACACAAGGGGCAATGGTTTGAACTACAGACCCCCAATAGCAGGAGGAGAGGTAAGAAAAAGCAGCTGCAATACAGGGGCCATTTTGCCTGGAGCCAGCATGGTTGGAGAAGAGGAGAGTCCTTGCTCTCCAATACGCTCCATGCACAACTGAAAGAGGCCCCAAGATGATTGTGAAGGTACCTGGTCTGAGTGCAGCTGGGAGAAGGATAAACTTCCCCACTGAGGAGACCCCAGCAGGGAGAGAAACTGACTGCCATGACAGAGCAGGACCAGAGGGAGTTACACTGAAAAGGTTGCAGAAGTTAGTGCGATCAGCATGGCTGAGGAGTGGTGAAAGTCCTTGTGCTGTCTACGACAGCTTAGGCTGTGCACAAGGTGAAGAGTCTTGCCCCAAAAGGTTCTTGTGAGACTACTGGAGCTGGGGTTTTAAGCTGCACTTTTAAAAGGAGTGCTTGTGTTATCTGGTTTCTACACCGGGTTTGATGTGTTGTATTACAAATTGCTTGTCTGATGCTTAGGAGTATGAATAAATCATTCTGGTTTATGCCCTCCTGTTAAACTGATATACTGCTGGGGAAACTGAAACACCACAGCCCAACATCCACACCCCTTCCCGAGAGGGGTTACATGTAAAATCTTCATTCATTGGCAGAATCATCGAAAAGTAGGACTGGAAGGGACCTCAAGAAGTCATCCAATCTAACCCCTTGCTCAAGGCAGGAACATCCCCAACTAAACCATCTCAGACAAATGGTTATCTAGCCTCCAAGACAGACCTTTAATAGCCACTACAGGGGTAGAAACAGACATCTCGCAACCAAAGAGGATCAACTGTGGGTGGTATGGCCTACCAAAACTGATTCACTTTATTGGGCAAAACATATTGCCCACTGTCCTGCATCCATCAGGGACTGGATGCAGGACAATGAGTACTATGTTCCCCTTGCCTGGGGATTCCTTCATCCCTCAATTCCCCACACCTTTGCCAGGACACATGTGAACCCATGCTTCACATGGAGGCACAGGTGAGTGTAGGTCCTGGCATGGGATAGCATTGTGGCCAGGGGATCTCTGGTGCCCAGTGCTTCCATGACAGAACCCACACTGGCCTGTGCCCCAACTTGAAGCACAGGGCAGCCCAAATCCTGTCAAGGAGCTGCAGAGTGGCACAGGAGCCAGGGAATCCATGGCCCCCATGCCTCCACGCCCCAGTGTGGCCCCATGCCTCCATGTCCTGCGCTGACCCATGTTTCATAGAGAGGCATGGAGCAGTGCAGGTCCCAGCATGGAAGCATGGGATATCAAGGATTCTCCAATTCCCATGTCACCCCATGCCTCTGCACCACACCACAATGGCACCCATGCCTCTGTGTGAAGTAGTCGGCACGAGTCCCACTGAAAACACAGAGAACTGGGGATTCCCCAGGTCCCAGCATGGAGGTACAGCATACCTCCCCCATACCTCCATTGATGCATGGTGATCCAACCAACCCGTGTGGAGTTTCCCTGCTTATGAAGATGTACCTTAGAGATCCCAAGGCAGGTTCCCATAAGTGATAAGCCTCGACTTTTCCCTACTTATAGAGAAGTGACCCAAGATTCCCCAGTCCACATCTCTGCAAGCAGAGAAAGCACAACAGGTGTTCTGGGGGCTTAAGGGACCCAATCTTACCAACCATGCACAGGATCAGGCCCCTGAAGCCCCCAGAGCACCTGACTGAAGTGGCTAGAGAGTGTAAGCAGCTCTAAGCTGCCTGCTCTCTCCTGTGACACAGCAAATAGATATCTGCTGCAATAAAGGGACACACATTTTTACTACCTCATCACAGTCACTGATGTGGCATGGCACAGATTAGGGATCTCCCTTTGATCACCACTTTTACCCCCATAAAAGAAATCTCATGGTGGCACAAATGCGACATCAGGAAATGTCTGTTTCTTCTCTTAGTGATCTCAGTGCTGACCTACCCTTATAGTGAGAAAGTTCTTCTTAATATCCAACCTAAATTGCCTATGATACAGTTTAAGACCATTACTTCTTGTTCCGACCCCTGCAGTAACAATGAATAGTTCATGACCACCCCCTTTATAGCCAGGTATTTGAAGGCAGTTATCAATCCCTAACCTCAGTCTTCTCTGCTCCAGACTAAATAGTCACAGGTCTTCCAACTTGTTCTTATAACTCTTGTTCCCTAGACTTCAAATAACTTTATTGCTTTTCAATGGATTCTTTCTAATTTGTCCACCTCTTTCTTGAGGTGTGGTGCCCAAACCTGGACATGGTACTCAGTGCTGAAGAGAGAAAGAGTGGAAACAACACTCCTGTTTATACAATCCAGTATGCAACAAGAGCATTCTGTTGACTCATATTCAGCTTGAGGTCCACTATCCACAGGTCCTTTTCTGAAGGACTGTAGGCAAACTAGACTGTATTTGTACATGTGATTTTTTTTTCCATTCTAAATGCAGCACTTTGCAATTGTACTTTCTAATTTTTATATTTGATTAATTTCAGACCATTTTTCCAGATTGTCACGGTTGTTCTGAATTCTAACCTTAGTATCCAGAGTGGTCGTAACTCCGTCCACGTTGGTGCATCTGAATCCTTCAAATCATTATATCATTCAAATCCCAACCCCAAGTGCGAGGGTGGCAAAATCCAAACTATGGCTCACATCATGGAGGAATGCTCTATTTATCCTCTTAATGTTGCACTGAAGATCTGCACTAGGCTGCTGCTGATGCTTTGCAATGGATATCAAAACTAAAACTGTCACTCTAGGCTTATCCTTCAGTGCTGTGGTTTATAGGTTGTTTATAGCTTTTTCTGTCATTGGGTTGCTGTATTCCACAGGAATACATAAATAAAATTAATTCAAATCCCATCCTTCAAACCATAAAATATTACTGAATGTGAGACAGACTTCTGGGATACCCTACTCAATACTTCCTCCCAAGTGGACATCAAACCACTCATGCACGATGATCTAAGCAACTATTTATTCAGCTTATGGTAGTTTTATCTAAACTACATTTCCTTAAATACATTTCCTAAACAACATTCTCCTTAGGAAAAATGTCATGGAAGACAGCAGTAGGGATCAACTGCTGTACAGAAACTTTAAGTAGAGTCCTTGCCACAAGATATATACTCCTTGCGGAAAAGTGAAAACCTCTTCCTGATCCCCCTTCCACCCATATACAACTGTGGTCCTATCATCCAACAGATTTGGAGTTTGTGCCTTCTTATGGTGACTCCCCAAAGAACTACGTGGAAAAATTCTCGGTAGGAAGCTTGCGCAAATGAACTCTTCCAGTTGTTTCATTTTCCCCTGTTCACTAATAGAGACAAAGACCCCAACCCTTGCAGATCTGTCCACATGGAAGTAGCAAGCTTCCTACCGTCTAGAGTTTTCGACTACTGTGTTTATAAATACACATGAAAACACACTTTAGCTTGCACCAGAGGGCAAAATAGGTCTACTGAGGTAGAATCTAAAAATAAGAGAAAACATAAATAAATCCAGGTAAATACACACCTGCAGAGGAACTTCCAGATTTGCAAGATCAGGAAGTGGAAATTGACATTTAGAACTAGATTTACCAGACACTGATTTACAGCTCTAAATGAGGTTATAATATCCGCTGATGCTTTTCTTTTACTTCTACCAAATCCTCGAGCTCAGCTGTCTGAGGCAAGTCATTAGGGAAAGCATTCATTATAACAAAGATACATTAATAGCATCCATTTGTAAGTATTAATTTGCTGTTGTCAGGTGGTAATTGCAGAGGTGATTGCATCAGCTTTCACAAGTTTGATAGAAGCAAAAGTCCTTGTATCACTGTTATGGACACTTATGAGGTAGTGAAGTACTGACTTTGAGAGACTGGGCTGAAAGACATGTAATGAACCAGCAGTTTGAACTTCAGACTCAGACCTCAATACCTGTACTTCCTCCACAATCACCCTCAGCATCTTATGCCAGTGGGAACCAATTAGCTCAGTTATTCTGGGTCTTGGAGTGGTTATCCAATGGAAAAAAGAAGCAAGGATTTCTTACAGTGATATCCTGGAATCCTATTTTTCTCTGATTTAAAAAATATCCCTGATTTTTGGTTTAAAAAAAGTAACCCTGAATCCACATTTTTTCCTTGATTAAAATGAAACACCCCTAATATATAGGTATTATACCTACAAATTAGGGGTGTTTCATTTTAAACATGAAAAAAATGTGGATTTGGGGTTACTTTTTTATTATTATTATTATTATTATTATTATTATTATTATTATTATTATTATTATTAAACCAAAAATTGGGGATATTCTTAAATCAGAGAAAACCAAGATCCCTGGGGAGATCTTGTATTGATCAATTGCATCGTTGGAATAGAGTTACACAAGCTTTTGAAACATTCTTCAGACCTAAAGAAGCATGCCTTGCATGCAAAAGCTTGTCTAACTCTATCCCAACTATACAGTTAGTCCAATAAAAGATATCACCCTCAGAAATCCTTGCCTGTTGCAATTCCAGGGCCATCACGACTGCAACATCACTCTAATTCTACCATGAAAGAGAGACATCCAGTGGAAGTATGTCATGGGGAATGTAACTGAGTTCAAAGAATGGATTAACAAATTCATGGAGGGGAGGTATATAGGGAGATGTTAAATAAAAGCAATAAGGGAGGTATCCTCCAACATCCCTAAAACCAATGATGGTTGATGCTAGAGAGGATATGACAAGGGATGGATCACTCTAGACATTCCCCATTCTCCCTCTAATTCATCTACAATTTGTCACCATCAGAGACAGGCTATTGTGCTAGATGGAGCATTTGTCTGGCCCAGCAAGGCCATTCTGACACAGAGTATTCCAAGAGGAGAGGCTGCTCCTACATGTGCATTACAGGCCACTACCGGCCCTGTGGACATTTTCATCTTGGGCGGTGGGGGAACACCACGAGTCATTCTATGCAAGTGCCCTCATCCACAGTCAAAGCTACATCTCTTCAGCTATAATGTCAGTTTCCTTTAAGCCCAGGTGTTAGCTGCTTTCCCAGAAGTCCTATTGTGTGATGGCAGAGCTAACTGCAACTCCTAATTATCAACTAACTGTTTATTCCAGTCTTACTCCCAATCACATGGAATGCTAGTTCCCAGTGTACACGGTCTCTCTTTGCTCTTTACACCTTGGTCAGGATAAAGTAGCATAGGAAGGTATGGCAAAGTGAGGGTCCTTGACTAGCCACAGGGCTAGTTTCCCCAACTGCCTCTGAGCATGCCGCCCACCTGCCTCATCTGTCATGCCTCGATGGAACATAACTGAGTGTTAATTAGGTGGGAGGCTGCCCATTTTACACCCCGATATTGGGAGGGCTATCTGTGGCTCCGTTCTACCCCTACACTGTGGCCCAAGCCTCGCAGATTGCATCTCAGGTAATTGGCTCAACCGTCCCCTTTGCCCAATAGCTGTGGCCCCACTCATGGGAACTTCAGCTTCTATTTAAGCCCAGGCCCCGTCTCAGGCCAGTCGGGACCCCGAGCTTCTTTGCTCACCATGGGCAGCCCTCGCGGTGGGCCCCTGGCCCTTTTGACTGTCCGGTCCTGGCCCCAACATTGACCAGTCAAGTCCCTCATTTGGGTTTATGCCTCTTGCCTGCACTTAGGGATCGAGGTCCCCCATTCCCAGGTCAGGGGCTTCTGGAAGCATGCCCGGCCCAGCAGGCTCAGGTGCTTCCCGAAGCTTATTTGTCCTACCCTACTCTGATGGAATATGGCCCACCCAAAGGTGAGGGCTGGGGTTAAGGCGCCCTTACTCGCCTTTCACTGGGGTGATAAGTGGCCTGGCATTTTCTGGGGGCTCCCATGCTAGTGAGAGCCCCACCAGACCACCCACTCCCACCAGGCTGCAATTTTAGGTCATGCCCAGGACAAAAAGTCTCCAAACCATTCCCTACAGCTCCTGCTCTTACCTCCAGGATGTTGCATGCAGCCCTGCAGCCAGGCAATGTTACTGCCTGGCCTGCCAACAGCAAACTGCTCTGTTTATATAGGCAGCCAGGGATCTAAAGTGGCTGGCGCCACAAAAAAACCTTGGCTCAGCCCTTAAAGTGGCAGGCCCCAACAGTGCCCTGTCCCAGAAGGTAACATTATCTACTGCAAGGATGAGCAAAGTCCAGCCCATGGGCTGGATCCAGCCAGCAGCATACTCCATGTCACAGCAGCCCTTGCCCATGTGGTTGGAACTGGTTTCCATGGAGACCCCAGCAGCAGGCATGCAGCAGCACTAGCCTCTTGGTTGGGGGCCTGAAGGTGGGCTGCAGGCAAGAGCAGTGCACACTCAGCTGTTACCACGTGCACAGGGTGGGTGGCAGTGGCTCTGCTGGGAGGGGTGCTTGCAGGAGGCTATGGGAAATTTTGGGGTGGCTATAGCCCCATATCGCTGATATGTGTTGTAAGGCTTGGTCCTTTTTTGGGTCGGTGCCTTGTTCCCCAGCAATGTCAGGGTGAGACCGTACCCTGGGTCCACCTAGGTGGTTATGGGCACTGCCCCTACTCTCCTGCCATGTCTTTGATGTTGATTGATGTGGAGGCAGTCCCTGTCAGTGGTCCCAAAAGGGGCCTTGACCCTGGTCTTTCTTCGTGGGGTTCCAAACCTCTCCTTTACTTGACCCTTACCACATCCATGGCCTGGGAAGATGCTGCTCCCTGCAGTCTTCCTTGGAATGATCTCTTCTCATCCACGCTACCTGCTTCTACCTTGGTTGGATCCTTCCAGCCGTCAATCTTCCCCGGGTTGATCCCTGGCCTCCGGATCACCTTTCGGGCAAACTAAACCTTCCCCTGCTTTGTTGCCCGCATCTCTCAGCTGGTGTGCTGTGCCTCTCCTTCCACCCAGCTGACCCCTCTTCCAGCTTCTCTTTGAGCAGCCTTTGCTCCTCCCAGGCCTCACCCCTGGGGCTTACTGATTCATAGGCTCAGGCAGCTCTGGAACTGCTGAGCCTGCACTAGCGTTTCCCCGCAGCTGCCGCTTGTCTCCATCCCTGTGGTAAGTATATCAGGGTTCATCAGGAAGGATCTGGGGCCACGTTGGGCGGCGCTTTTTCCTCCCCTATCACACCCCCCCAACCCTCTCCTTGTGCCACCCCTGCTGGCAGGGGATGGAGCTGCTCCAGAGCCCAGGTGGGAACTTGCAGCAGTGAGAGCATGATCCAAACCAGGACAGAGCCACAATCTGCAGACTGCATGCCCGAGGCAGGGGCATGCAGATAGTGGATCATGACTCTGCCCCAGCTCTGGACCCTGCTGTCACTGCTGCAAGAAGCTGGGGCAGAGCCGTGATCCACTACCTGCACATCTCTGCCCAGGGTATGCAAGATCCCAGCCAGGTTCCAGAGCAGCTCTGCACCCTGCCACACACCCTGCCAGCACTGCTGGGGCTGGTCTCCAAGGAAACCCTGGCCTTGCACTATCGCATGAGCAGGGGCTGCTGGGAAATGGAATCTGGCCACTTGCTGCATCTGCCATTTTGCCCACCCCTGGTCATTTTGCCCACCACCTCCATTACATTGGAGGTCTCACAACTAATCATGGCAAAACAGAAAATACTTATTCTAATCCTGGCCTTAATTTGCTATATTTAGTGCTTAAACTTTGTTTTGATTCAATCCTGTAGCATGTTAAGTGCTCTCAGACTAATCCTACCATACAGGTGCTTGACTACAAGCAGAATAGTAGCTCTCCTAGAGTCAATAGGACTGTTTACATATTTACAACTATGTACATGCTTAGTACTGTCTTAGAACATCTAGTTAGTAGCATCTTACTAGCATCTAGTACAACTGAGCCCACCTATCCCTTAATTTCCCCACCTATGAAATGGTTTGGCCACACACAGAGAGTGGTGGTGGACTGGCCTTATTTGACCTGGAGGGATGTGGGCAGTGGGGTCCCCCGGGGTTCGGTCCTCAGACCCACACTGTTCAACATCTTCATCAGTGACTTCGATGAGGGGGGTAAAAAGAACCCTGTTCAAATTCAAAGATGACACTAAGATGTGGGAGGATGTGGGCACACTAGAAGGGAGGAATAGGCTGCAATCAGACCTAGACAGGTTACAGGGGTGGGGGGGATGAGAACAGGATGAGTTTCAAAACTGACAAGTGCAAGGTACTGCGTCTGAGGGGGAAGAACCAGCAGCATACCTACAAGCTGGGGAACTCCCTTCCTGTCAGTGCAGAGGCAGAAAAGGATCTTGGAGTCATTATTGATGACAAAATGAACATGGGCCGACAGTTTGGGGACCCAGATAGGAAGGCCAACCGTACCTTGTCATGCATCCACAGGTGCATCACGAGCAGGTCCAAGGAAGAGATCCTCCCCCTCTACAAGACACTGGTCAGGCCACAGTTGGAGTACTGCGTCCAATTCTGGGTGCTGCACTTCAGGAGGGATGTGGACAACATGGAGGGGGTCCAGAGGAGGGCCACTCACATGATCAGGGGCAACAGGGCAGGCCCTACGAGGAGAGGCTACGGGACCTGAACCTGAACCTCCACAAGAGAAGGCTGAGGGGGGATCTAGTGGCCATTTACAACTAGTCAGAGGCGACCAACAGGCATTGTGGGAGTCCCTGTTCCCCCAAGCACTACCAGGAGTGACTAGAAATAACGGTCACAAGCTGGCAGAGGGTAGATTCAGACTAGACATCAGAAGGCGCTACTTCATGGTCAGGACGGCTAGGATCTGGAACCAACTTCCAAGCAAAGTGGTGCTGGCTCCTACCCTGGGGGTCTTTAAGAGGAGGCTGGATGAACACCTTGCCGGGGTCGTTTGACCCCAGTACTCTTTCCTGCCATGGCAGGGGGTCGAACTTGATGATCTGCTCAGGTCCCTTCTGACCCTACCGACTATGAAACTATATTTTCCAAGCACTGAGATTGCTCATTAGGAGAGTAGTAAAACACTGGAATAGGCTACACAGGGGAGGTTGTAGAATCTCCATCCTTGCAAGTTTTTAAGACTGGAGTAGACAAAGCCCTTGCTGGGAAAATCTAGTTGAGGAGGGTCCTGCTTTGAGCAGGGGGCTGGACTAGATGACTGCCTGAACTCTCTTCCAACCCTCATTTTCTATGATTTACAAGTGATTTTTTTTCATAGATTCATAGACATCAAAGGATCCCAGCAAGATAAGCATCCAAGTGTTTCTTGAATGAGTCCAGAGGAGGTGCCTGCACGACTTCTGGAGGGAGTCTATTCCAGGTCTTGGGGGCTCAGACAGTAAAGAAATTTTTTCTTATGTCCAGCCTAAAATGGTCTTGAAGGAGTTTATGACTGTTGGTCCTTGTTTTTCCTTGGGGCTCTCTGGTGAACAGACGTTCTCCCAGATCCTGATGCACACCCCTTATGTACTTATAGTCAGCCACCAGGTCCCCCCTGAGCCTGCACTTTTCCAGGCTGGAGAGTCCCATGGCTCTCAGCCTCTCTTCAAAAGGCCTATTCTCTTGCCCTCTGATCATGCATGAAGCTCTCCTCTGGACTCTCTCAAGATTCTCGACATCCTTCTTGAATTGTGGAGTCCAGGATTGGATGCAGTACTCCAGCTGCGGCCTCACCAAGGCTGAGTTACAGCGGGAAGATGACATCCTGAGATTTACTTCAGAAGCATAGATTCATAGATGCTAGGGTCAGAAGGGACCTCAATAGATCATCGAGTCCGACCCCCTGCGTAGGCAGGAAAGAGGGCTGGGATCAGATGACCCCAGCTAGATGCTTATCTAACCTCCTCTTGAAGACCCCCAGGGTAGGGGAGAGCACCACCTCCCTTGGGAGCCCGTTCCAGACCTTGGCCACTCGAACTGTGAAGAAGTTC
>NW_005842451.1:1107513-1110747 GCF_000455745.1 Alligator sinensis
TATCTACATCCCTCTTGAAGTGTGGCGCCCAAAACTGCACACAGTATTCCAACTGCGGTCTGACCAGCGCCCGATAGAGGGGAAGTATCACCTCCTTGGATCTGTTCGTCATGCATCTGCTGATGCACGATAAAGTGCCATTAGCTTTTCTGATAGCTTCGTCACGCTGCCGACTCATGTTCATCTTGGAGTCCACTAGGATTCCAAGATCCCTTTCCGCTTCCGTTCCACCAAGCAGTAGGCATGCTGGACATTTTTCCTCCCTAGGTACAGCACTTTGCATTTCTCCTTGTTGAATTGCATCTATGGACGCAAGCCAGACTTGTTTGCTTTACCAGCTGCAGCATCACATTGGTGGCTCATGTTCATCTTGTGGTCAGTCATGACCCCCAAGTCTCTTTCAGCAGTGGTGCTAGCAAGTGCAGCACTGCCGAGCCTACAAGTATGCTGGGAGTCCCCCCCTGCCCCGGTGGAGTACCTTACATTTACCGGTATTGAACGTCATCCGGTTTGTATCCGCCCACTTATGAGAGGCTCCTGGATTTAATGATCTTCAGCTTGTATGGATGTCATTATTCATTTTACTCTTGAAAATTAAGACAAAGCCTTTTCCCTCAGAGTCTATAGCGATAGCCTAAAGTATGCAGGGCCTATATTGCCTTACTTTCAATTTGACAGATTTTTGTGTATCCAAGGCATTATTTTTCAGATAGAACCAACTCCGTTACAAAGGTCTCCAAAGGAAATATGCCAGAACTAATTGTAGTACTCTAACTTTTAGCAATCTTGAGGTACTTTAGACTAAGCTAGTCCTTAGCTACAGTTCATAAAAATTAAATGCCAGAAAGTAGAGGGTGATTTCAGCAACCTGGAATCCCACGTTTTATCTAATGGAGTGGCCATTTGAGCAGAAGAGGGCAGTACAATGTCTAGTCTGTTGGAAATGCCTGGACAATATTAATGATGTATATCTTCCCAGTGTACAATTTATTTTATGCAGCCAACTGTGAAGTCATCGTTTGTGAGTTTTTAATTAAAAAAAAATAATGAATGAATAAAAGTCATCCAAGGAACATTAGATACTGTGCTACTTTCTTATTAGCATAGTAATAAGAATGTCTGCTTCTTATTTGCTTCATATTTGCTAACCATGCATGCACATAAGGTTAGCAAAATCTCTTGATTTCAGGTTTGGAAGTTTCAAAGTCACTGTGTGCTTTTGCATGAGACAAAGCAAAATCCTTAGAGGAACAAAGATGTTTGGAAACTTTAGACCAGATTTTGGTCCATATTCCAGGGACTTCATAGTGCTCAAGCTGTGCTCTAACAAAGAACATTACAGGCTCTGGTATAAGTGCTTCCATCCTTTATTTATCCTCCATTGTATAAAGAATGTTGTTGTTAAAAATGTACAGGTAAAATTGCAGAAATTGTTTGTTAATCTTGACTTGCAAGGCCAAATTCTAATTGTTGTTAAGTTAAACAGGAGAACACTGACTGTGCTTCAACATGGTAACAAAAAAGAAACTGCAACCCAGTACCATTACATTCAACATCAAGCACTGAAACTTAACTGACAACTTCCAAAGACCATCACAGTTAAACAGACACATGGTTAGCCACGTCAGTCTGAAGTCAGGTGGAAGGCAGAGAGAGCAGTACCTTAGAGGCTAACTGGTTTAGAAAGGCATGAGCTTTTGTAGACAACAAGATACTTTGTCAGATGCTAAACATTAAGTATGAATGTAGGGACAAGACTTGAGAACCATATTGCCTCTAGGCATTTGGCTAAAATGCTGTCTAACTGAAAATACTCTGCACAGGGGCCTGCGAGAGAGATAGTAGGATGAGAGGGAAGAGGCATTTAAACAGCATTAAACAGCAGATTCTGCCCCCTGAAACATGGCAGAACCCAGAGGGAAATTCATTTACAGAAAACTGAATGATAACCGTTTCAGGGATATAGGTTGTAGTCATGTTGATCTGCAGGCAAAAGTAATGAGAACGATAGGGGAGATGATATATCTGAAGATATCTGTAGCTGCCTCCTAAGATGTTGGGGTGCTGCCTCCTGAGATGTTGCAGCATCGCCGTGGTGGTAAAGTAATTCATCTCCTTTCCCTGGATGATCTGCCTTTGGCAATGCTGGCAGATAGCAAACCTGGGATTATCTGCCAGCTCAAAATGCTCCCACACTACGCTACTCACCCACTTATGTGTTGAGGGTGGACATGCTCCTCAGCACGAGAGGTATGCTGCCTCACTGGAGCAAAGATTCAGGATGTGACGGAGGTAATCCAGGCCAGGATCAAGTCCACCGATTACTACCCCATGGTCCTAGTCCATGTGGGTACTAATGATGCGGCCAGGAGAACCCCGATCACCTGATGGCAGACTACACTGCTCTGGGCGGCGTGCTGAGGGAGTTCGGAGCACAGGTGGTATTCTCTTCCATCCTATCAGTGAACGGACGCGGAAGACGGCATGAGAACTGCATCCGAGAGACCAACTGGTGGCTTCGGCAGTGGTGTCTCGAGGCAGGCTTCGGCTTCCTGGACAATGACCCGCACATCACGACGAGGGGCATGCTCAGCTGGGATGGGCTTCACCTGTCCCCCAAAGGTAAACGTGTGTTTTCTTCTAGGTTGGCGGATCTCCTCCGGCGGGCTTTAAACTAGGCTCGTCGGGGGGAAGGGAAGATGAGGGCGGGGGAAGCTGTGGGCCACCAAACCATGTGGCACCCACAAGGACAGCCCAGCCTGAAGAAAGAGATCATTGGGAACCTGAAAGCCATGGGGAGGCCAGCACTACAGCACAGGTAAGAAACGAGAAGGTAAGAAACAAAGGGCCCCTTGGGACTCGGAGCAGGGGGGCAGCAAAGGCACCAGTCACAGGGCTCAAGTGCCTATATACTAATGCTAGGAGCATGGGAAACAAGCAGGATGAACTAGCGCTCCTGCTTGCACTAAACACCTATGACTTAGTGGGGCTAACGGAAACCTGGTGGGATTCATCCCACGACTGGGCAGTACATATTGAGGGTTATAGGCTGTACAGAAAGGACAGGGTGAGGAAAAAAGGGGGAGGGGTTGCGCTCTGTGTCAATGAGCAATATACATCAACCCTCATCAAGAAGGAATAAAAGGACGAGGAAGTAGAAGGATTGTGGGTTAGGCTACATGGGGGGCAAGGAGAAAGGGATTTGGTGGTAGGGGTCTGCTACAGACCCCCACA
>NW_005842451.1:1112978-1152302 GCF_000455745.1 Alligator sinensis
GAGTGGCCAAGGTCTGGAACGGGCTCCCAAGGGAGGTGGTGCTCTCCCCTACCCTGGGGGTCTTCAAGAGGAGGTTAGATGAGTATCTAGCTGGGGTCATCTAGACCCGGCACTCCTTCCTGCTTATGCAGGGGGTCGGACTCAATGATCTATTGAGGTCCCTTCTGACCCTAACATCTATGAATCTATGCTGCCTTATCCCCCTCCTCAGCAGGCTGAGGCACAACAGCAGGAGGGGCTGCCTCAGCTGAGCCCCACAACCTCCTCAACCTCCTCCAAGGTGCTGCTTTCTGGAGAAGGAGACCCGGGTTTAGGGGTACTTTCAGGGGTGTGGAGCACAAACTCTGATTCCTCCTTGGTCCCCAGAATTGTTTGAGCCAGGATGCTCAGGTCCCCTGTTTCCAGCTCCAGGTCCTCTTCTGGCAGTGAGAGGCTTACACTGAGAGATGACATTGGGGTGGAGGAGACAGTGATTCTGCTGCTGATGCCTATTTCTGTAGTTAAGGGAGGTGGTGAAGGTGCAGGGACGTCAGGTGCAGACACTGCTCCCACCTCCTTGCTTCCTCTGGGAGCAGAAGCTTCATGACTGGTCTGGAAGAGAATGCGTTTATTTTTGGGGGGGTGGGGGGACTTGCAGCTCTAGCTCTCCTCCTACCCCCTCTAGCCCCTCTCCCTTTCCTGCCAGAAGACCTAGCACCTGCCTTTCCAGCACGCTTCATATTAATGTTTCCTGTGCTACAAAAGGCATGTCTGTGTGTGACTTCTTCTGTGTTGTGTATAGGCTATGCTCTGATGATTACTTGCTTGCTTGACTGATTATTAATAACTATTCACTAATAATAATAACTAATATGCTGTCTTCAGTGATTCTATGAAATACGAATGTGAGTCTTTGCCTTTTTTCTTCTTTGTTGTGTGCTTTCTTCACTCTATGTTGTGTTGTGTGTGGACTCTCCTCTGATGATTGATTGCTTGCTTATTAATAGCTATCAACTAATATGCCATCTTCTTCAGTGATATGCTATTAATGTGAATGTGTACTACTACTGTACTTCTTCTGTGTTGTAATGTGTACCTAAAATATTTCCTTCTTCTAAGACTCTGAGTTCTGTGTTGTGTGTGTTAATCCCAATCTGAATCTCTATCTGACTTCTTCTGTGTTGTCTTTACTCTGTATGTAAACTAACTATAATAAACTACTATATGTAATCTGAATCTCTTCTTCTTCCATGAATATCTGACTTTTTCTTCTTCTACAATGTGTGTATGCGCGAGTGTGTGCAATGTCTGTTTCCCTGCACAGTGATGGATCACACTGCCAGGGAAAACACTGAGTTTTCTCTTTCAGAAGCATTAAGGAAAAAAACAAAGCAAATATAAATTGAAACAAATTAATTGGAAGTAGAGAGATGCTAAGCTAAGATAAACTAAGCTATATCTATCCAATCCTTTCTAACAGCAAAAAGTAGCAGGCCACTGATTAGGAAGCCAGGCCAATAGCCACAGTACCTTTGAGACGCTGTTGCTCAGGCAAAAACAGCTCAGGAAAGGGACAGAAAAGCCTTCAGACAGAGGCTTTTATGCTGTTTCTATGTCCCTCCCCCAGACACTGATTGGAAGGGCAGTCAGGGAGAAATCACAGTGACTGGCCAGCTGCAGATGTCAGTCCTTCCCCCCTGCCCCCCATCCCCCTGAAGGGAGGCTCCGAAACGAAATGAAAAATTTAAAGCTTCTAGCTATTTGATTCGGATTGAGAGATTTGGCTCCCGAATCGGGCCAAACTTCTATGAATCGAATCGCAAACCGAAGCTTCATGCTGCCCTACTGCTCAGCCCCCATATGGTCATCCAGGGCAGGATAGTCAAAACAAGGAAGGATTAGATGATCATGTAGACTTAAAATGACCAGTAATGGCTTTAACACCATCACATGAAGAGGCAGACCTACCTGAAGTTGTTTAAAGATCTTATTTTGAACCTCCAGCCCTGAAACATGTATATGAGTGAAAAACCATACCAGCCCAGAAGAAAACAACTATTGTATTGGGCAGCTGGATAACCTACTGTAGGTCAAAAAGCCTACTGTAGGTCAAAAAGCCTACCATCAGCACATACCAGCCCCATTTCCACTTCCCCAAATTCAACAACCACCACCACATTAGCATAAACTGAGCTCATCATTAAATTGCACATGTTCACCCACGCTGTACTGAATTAAGATTAGCAAATATGATCTCATCAACAATTTGCACAAGCTCGCTAGGGTCCTGTTGAAAGTTTGTGATGACCAAGATTAAAATAAGCTTTGTAACCTTGTTTTCAGGTAAGAGAAGTAACAAAACATCACCTGGAATGTGTATGAATGATGCATACTTAGGAGTATAAAGTTAGTGTTAAACCAACAGGGAAATCATCATAAAGCATACTTATGCTTTAGATTACATAAGTAAGCTAATTAAAAATTAAGGGTACAATGAGCATGGTACACACCTTCAAGACTGCTGAGGTGATATCCTGTCCTCTAGAACTTAAAGGCTGTCTGTTCAGCATTCTTGTGATCAGACACCCATTTTGTGATGTAACTAACCCTTTTCTTGCTAATCTATTGTGTTAGCTCTTAATAAATGTTCTTTATAGAGTGAATCTTGTCTTTTCCTGTGCTTAATCAGGGTTCAGACATACAACTGTTCAAGTAACACCAGAGTGCTTCTGGCTTGGTGGTTAATAAGTTTGGTGCTTCAAGTTGACTGTTGGTGCTACAATTAGTGGAGGTGAGGGAGGTGTGGGAGGTGATTAATACCAGAGGCCAGTTAACCAATAAGAACAAATTTTATTATTATTATTACTTTTTATTAGCTTCTATTTATTTTGGCATGATTAATTCCAAATCACTCTCTCAGGGTGGGTTCTATCCAAAACAGAGAAATCAGATGAGCTCACAAGTAATTTTGATTAATTCAAATCTGCATTTTTCAGTGAGTAAGACCTGGCCATTACTTTGCAACCCTGGAATAGTAGCTGTCTGTCAAAGAATGGGCATCCGAACTCCATTGGAAGAACTGATGCTACCTAGGCCAGGCTGCCTATTCCAAGGAGAAAATATTGCAAAGAGTACTATTCAGGTGGTCATGAACCTGCTTTTTGGGCTGACCATGGTCTTCAGAACAGCAGTGTGGGATATATCAAAAAGTTCCATGACAACAGGATGTTGAGGAGGTCTAGATGTTTACCTGTTTGGACAGGCAGGGACCTAATTCTTTCCAAATAAAAAATGTGGTTGATAAGTGGTATGGCTATGCCCACTTTTAATTTAAGGATGCTTGTTCTCTAGTGCTGAGGCTCAAGAAACTTTACTCTGGTTCTATTCAGTGGAACCCCTGGTAGTTGTAAGAGGATTATAATAAAATGCCCCTTTGGCAAGCTGAAAACAAAATGCTGCTACCTAGAAAGGTATTTGAATGGCATTGTGCCATGCTCCACTTCGTATGTCTGCAAGGATGAGGCCAAGGATTTTTTCATGGAGTAGGCTTAAAGTGCTGTTGGTCACCAGGGGCAGGAAGTTCACCTGACTTCGCTAAGGTTGGCTGCAAGCGTGTAAAGTGTTTAGCATCCATATCCTTGCATCACAGGATGATTTGGACAAGGAAGGGGACACTGCAATAGAAAGCCATGCTGTAAAGGCAGTGATTTTTTTATCTACTAATTTGATGGGATATATTTGCTCTTGGTTTTACACTGTCATAAAATTTGGATACTTCATTAAAACCTTTGAATGAAACTGTCTTCCTTCTTTTCTAGCAATTGAAATAACAACATGGTACAACTCACTCTCTCTTTCATGGAGCAATCTGTGTCATGTTGGGCCATTGAAGAGGTTCACTGTAAGGGGGAAGACGGACAGCTGGTCCGATATGTGTAGCCCAGCGAAGTGCATGGAAGAAGAGGTTTCAGTCTCCAGTGACATGGTGCTCTTTGTGGCCTGAGAGGGCCACATGCCTTTACACTTTCACTATTTGTTTTTAATATTTGTATAGTAAAGGTTTAAAAAGTCAAAGTCTCTATCTCTCTCAAAGTATGCAAAAAGCCACCATTGGAGATCTCCTCATTGCTTTTGCAAAACAGTATTTGAGAAGTGTGCAAAAAACAGTGCATCAAGTACAAGGAAAGTTCTATAGTCCAATGGCAGAGGAGCTGGATGTCAGGAGTATACCTCTTATTCTCCTTCACCCTGGTTGAAAGGATTGTACATGTGTGGAACAGACAAAGTAAATTTGTGGACTTGCTCATAGCCCAAACAACCACTAAGAGTTCCTGGTGTTGCAGGACAAGACAATGCTCAAGAAAGTCTATACGGGCACTGTTTATGGTGCTCTATGTCATGCAGGAGACGGGATCTACAGCCTGGTAGCCAGAGAGCAGCTGCACCTAGAGCTACCTCTGCCACCCCAGATTCTGCAGCATGACTAAAGGAATACAAATCAGAAACTGAGAGAGGCTCTTCTCTCCAAAGCACAGATTTTGGGTGCTTCTCCCAACATTTATATTAGGCTGACTTTACTTTCACCACGTGTCAACTAGACCTGCAGACTGCCCAGCCAGCAGCATCCTGGCCTAGACAGAGGTGCAGATCCCCAACTACTCTTAAGTCTACCTGTTAACTAGAAACAATAGAGCTGGCAATGGCTGAACAGTGACAGAAACTTTGCACAGGAGACTCAGGAATAAGCCATACACAATAGTGTACTTCAGAAAAGTTTACTACTCAATCCCAAACAGCACAATCCACTGTCTCATTAATGTGGAAATTCTATAACTGTAATGGGGACACCACAAGGACATTAGTTTGCCACTGCTACAGTCAAGATGACAGACCTGAAATCAGACACAACAAGGGGAGGGCTTCAGGAACCCCAGTCCTATCCCACACTAAGTTCTTCCACTGCTATAAGGACCCTCAGTGATTTTTTTGGCACAGAACTGGGCAGAATGGACCCTGTTCTTCTTTCTACTGAGTGTTTCCCATGCCATACCCTCGCCTCTCCTCCTCCTGCAGAACAGACAGAGCACTGCTGGCATGCTAGGTAACTGAGTGACATCCTTCCGATTTCTGCTATCTGAGTTTCTTTGCATAAGAGGGATTCCCCATTGGCTACCTTTGCCTATTTTAAAGCAGAATGGATAACTTGGACAAGTATGACCTTTTCTTGAACAGGATCAAGACTAGACCTAAGTCTAACAGCATTAAAGTCCATATCCACTTGCATTAATAATTGTAAGCATGATCCTCCTTCTTGCAGAATGTATTCATTCACACCTAAATAACTTATTTCTTGGAGGAATAATCACAGCCTGAAGTTCCTATGAATGGGGAATTTCCTAAAGGAGACTTCCTGGGGCTAATGTGCATCAGCTGTGGTCTATTTATGTTATGCCAGGTGCTCTATTCAGGAGAACCATACCTGAATTTACATCCAACTTTGTAGTATACTAAAATGATCACCTAAATTAGATTAGATGCAAATTAAATTCATTTAAATCAAATTATGCTGGTGGTTGTAATCTAGCATGCCATATGCTGATGAATTTGTCTGGTTGTGACCAAAGGAGTCTTCATCTCTAACTGCTTTTAAACGCATTTTCTCCTTTGTGGGGGTATGCATAGGCACATGTGAGCATACTGGAAAGGAGAAAATTATTTTTGTTAGAAATTGAGCTTCATTATTTAGATCTATGACAGCATAGATAGAGGACACCATATCAACTATAAAGGGCCATCTATTCAAGGCCACTCTTTTAGAAAAAAAGTATCTCTTATTCAGGACAGCACCCAAACACATATTTAAACTTTAACCATTGGAAGCAGTGGGACTCAAGCATGGGACTTAACCCTAACAGGCACAGGGATGATTTAAGGAAAGGGGCAGCTGGTAAAGAGCTCTGCCCAAATACACCTACATAAATCAATATTCCCAGCAAAACTTGCTCTACATAACTTGTAAAAAAGGCAGAAATAAACCATTACAAGTAGCAGGAAGACAAATTTTAAAAAAATAAAAAAATCAGGACCTATTTGCACATCAGTCATTAACTTGAAAAGTGTCCATACGAATAGATTATTATTCACTGCAAGTTCTTTACCCAGAAACGGTTTTTAAGTCATAGTCTAGAACAAATGCTTGGAGAACATCCAAAAACCAAGTTAAAAAAAAAGTGCTTATGAATATTTTCTGACCTGGAGCATAAGTGGTATTTAGAATTCATCTTGTACCTTATAAGGATGGTTCAAGGACATGACCACTATTTTTACATTAAAAATATTCTCTATATAGCATCTTATTTCTTTAGTGGAGCACATAGTTGCTAATTTTTTTGAACGACTAAAAGAGTCAGTAAAAAGCTCTTAGTCTCTTACTGTAGATGTAGCTACTGTTTGATCTAAACTTCCACCTGAAAAAACTGGTATAAAGGGGAGGACCAATTTTATAAATCAGATGAAGCAAAGTCATAAAATGCTTGTTTTACCATAAAGAACACAGCTTCATCAGATCAATCTCGATTAGAAAAGGATAAATATAACATTGAAGTATTTTATGTTGCAGCTAGATACTCTATAGTAAAATGGAAACCTTTCCTTTTTAATTGGCAAAGCACAAGAATGCTTTTATTTACTATTTTATCTGCTACATATTATCTATTGGCACGTTTGTATGTTTATGGTAAGTATTTGTCATTAAATCATCAGGGGCATAAAATTGCCTTAGGATGAGATCTTCTTCATATGTCATTTAAGAAAACAGAGAAGTAGATAAGCCTGGGGGAAAACAAAAAGAAAATAAAAATGCACACATTATAAGCCTGTTTCTTCTGAGGTTTTGAAACTATTTAAGATTAAATTCTTTACAACAAAATCACTGACTATACCACTGGAAAGGAATAAATTACTACCTACATTACCACCCTCCATCCATCACCATTTGCAAATTTCCACAAAGCAGAATTTTACTTACTTATAAAATTATCATTCAAAGTTAAAAGTATTTTATACGTCTTATCCCAAGAGCTGTTCATTAATTATCGTCTCAAAAAAATTGCTATTAAATACTCTAGTTCAGTCAGTCACTCAAGTCACATGAGCAGTACTTCTGATTCCTGATGGACTAGCTGAAATATCTTTTAACAGGATGGAAGGAAACTAAACAAACAAAATTCAAGATGGCATGGAGGCATTCATTTGAGTACCATCATTTTCTGAAGACCCATGCTGTTATAAGGCCTTCCTGCAAAAAAAATATTATTCACTGGTATTTAATCTGGAAAAACAAGTCTGAATAAATCCAAACTGAATTAATGCACTCAGATATCATTACGTGAATTCAAGAGGTACAAGCTGGAGTTAAGGGTGAAAACAAAGAAACCTCCATAAAGAAGAAAATTTCTCCATAGATGCCAGACAAAGGAAAGAGGTGATCAGAACTAGGCATTTTTATTTATTTATTACAGTGAATAAATTTGCCAGTTAAACAAAAAAAAAGAAAACAAAACAAAACAAAAATCAAATTCTAGAATATTTATCCTATTCATAGACTTAGATCAAATTCAACAAATGATTTCAGACCAAAAAATAAATCAAAAAAGAAAAGTTAGCACACTTAATTTTTACTCTTTTTAAGATGTTTTAGAATAAGATTTACCAATTGCCTAATCATAGAAAATTAGGGATGGAAGGGACCTCAGAAGACAATCTAGTCTAACTCCCTGTTCAAGACCAGACCATCCCCAACCAGATCATCCTAACCAAGGCTTCGTCTAGCTGGATCTTAAAAACCTCCAAGGATGGAGATTCCACCACCTCTTCGGGTAGCCTGTTCCAGTGCTTTGCTACCCTCCTCGTGAGAAAGTTTTTCCCAATATCCAAGCTAAGCGCTGCTCCTTGTTCTGTCATCTGCCACCATTGAGAATGGGAGGTGGGCAAGCAAGCTCGGGGGAGATAAGGAGGCAGGCAGGATCCACAGAGGGATCAGGAGGGGAATAGATAGCATCTGCAGGACTGACTAGGGAGGGGATGGGGGAGTGATCGAGGGTGCAGGCACTATCCATGAGGGAAATTGGGGGGCAAGCACGATTTATGAGAGCAGTCATGGGGACAGGCAGGATCTGCAGGGTGTTAGTAGGGTACAAGAGAGTTTGGCAGGATCAGGGATGCTAGCAGGGTCTTCAAGAGGGCTTGGGGTGGGGACCAGGGTCTATTTTTAACCCTCCCCCACTCCCCTAGTGAATCTACACCTGCATCTCTCCCCTCTTCCCTCCACCAGTAAGTAAGTACTTGCTTAGCTCCCAGCAGTGGTGAACACTGATAAACCTAGCACCCGCAGTGACTTGCAGGATGGGGGTAGGGGAAGGAGGCAAAGAAGGGGGTGGCTGATTCATGGAAGTGAAGGGCCAGGGGACTAAAAATAACCCAGTGCCAGAGGTGCGAATACAAAAAGCAGAGGATTAGGATCAGGGCCAGTGGCTGGGCTTTCCCAGTCCTGAGGCTGTACGGATCAATTAAGTTTGAGTGTACATCGATTCAGATCTATCTTAGATTGGGCCTATCTTACCTTTTTTAGATTGGTGTGCGCACGCAAAGCTTCTATTCTGTTATGGGTTTAGTTTGATTTCCGATCACGGAGACCTAGGCAAATTAAGTTAGATCAGGTGGTCATTTTTAACCCAATCTAACCTCCCCAAGCCCCTTCTCCCACCAATATCTGCACTTAGCCTATATTCCCCACTAACAATAACTACAAAAAAAAAATAAAAAAATCAATTAACACAAACTGATTAACAACCATCTGCAAAGAAAAGTTTACCAGCATGTCATTATGGAGTGAATCTTGAACACACACTTTCCTACAGAGGATTTGTATAGGATGGCTTGAATATGGATAATCCTGCCTAGATGACCTTTAGAGGTTCCTTCCAGCTTTACTTTTCCATGATTCTATGACTTGGAGAAACTTTGCTTCAATTCCTTTCTTTACCACCAATCTTAAGGTACAGAGGGATGGCCCTTCCTTAAGTCCTATTGACACAATTCTGTTTGGTATACAAGTAACATATAAGGGACAGATTTTTTTATTTTTAAATTCAACCCAGCTACCCTGTTCAGGGAGTGGGTTGAATGCTGCTGGTACTCAGACCTGTAATGGGGACCAATGGCATAACTAAGCCAGGGCAACTGGGGCAGCCACCCTGGGCACTGACTTGTTTTTGGAGGGGGGGTGGAAACAGCTGTAGCCACATAATAGCCAGTGGTGTCATGGCATCCAAAAGTCATTGCTGCCTGTGTGCATGACAGCTGCTTGGGTGCCCAGCCATGGGCATTGCACCTCTGATGGGATTTAGCTATTCTCTGCTAATCCAGGCATTCTCTGTGGTGGAAGGGTGTGTGTATGACGACAGAGCAATAGATATTTTGCAGTGTTTTTTCAAATATGAAACATGGATTGATATGGATGGGTTTTGCTAGGTCAGATTTGTATGGTTCAAAGAAGGAATTTCAGGCAATAGATCTTGGGGGCCTTCTTCACACTTGTGTAAACTCACCAAAATGACCTTGAACAAGCTACTTGCTATTTCTGTGGCTTAGTTTTCATATCTGCAAATTGCAGAACAGGATACTGTGAATGAGGCATAAGGATGTTCCTTAATTTCTACTTTGTCAGGAATTAACAATGGAACCATGTTTCCTCCCTATCACATGCAAAATCTGGGATTAGAAACAAGGAAGTTTCTTAGAAGAAACAAGTATTCCATTGTTCCTTCTTGATTGCTGGAACATCGCATCTGGATTCTTTCTAATGGAAAATCTGTGGAAATTGAGATTTTTCTGCAGAAAAAAATATAATTGACAAAACATTCCACCCCAAAGACTCTCTCTAAACTGTTGCCTTTCTTCATAGATACATTTTTGTCCTGCTTTCTACATTGTGATAAGTTTATTTTACTTTTTTCCATCTCCTCTGACTCATGGCTCATACGTCACTTGTCCAGACTTTAATTTTCAGCTCATATTCCACTTGCTGTTATCTCTTAAGCCATTTGACAGGTCACACAGATGCTTCCTAATGTTTTCTTCTTGTCTTGACTAGAAGTATTTATGGAGAAAAATTGATTACGGTGGTTTCAGCTGAGACAGCAAGATATTGACTTAAAATATATATACATGGCAGAGTGAAAGATAATCAATGTCCAAACACCCAAAAGATGATGCAGTGATTGCTGACTCCCTCAATTATTTCAGGCAAGAGCAAGCAAGCACCAAGGATCAATCAATAATATTGTATCAAAAATGTACTTGTGCCACAACCACTAGCAGACAGCTGGATCATTCAAGAAAAATAAATAATAATCAAGGCTGAGAAGTGGTATAACACTAGAACTGAAAGCACTGGAGGAGCCTTACAGGAACAAATTAAATAAAGAAACACATTCCTACAGCGGGAAAGTGTCCCACCAAAAATAACAATACTTGCATGGAACACTTTGTCCGAGCCATTCAAATTGCTTCCCTTCTGAGGTAGGGAAATATTATATTCCTTTATTTTTGGTTGTGTGAGCAGAGGCATACAAAAAGGTTATAGATCTAGAGCATTCCTACAAAACACAGCCTTGGATTGCTTTGAAATTCCCTGTACATATTTAGGGGAACCGAGCTTTTTTCGGGTTAGCTAGACAGAGAAGTAGATACATCTTGGTATCATCTCTGCAGCACCTCCCCAAGCCCAAACTGCAGTGCTAGTTGGCTGTTCTATTGCATGCTGTGGAAAGACCCTTACACCCACCCATCCTTTTTAATGTGTAGTACATCTGATCCTGTAATGACCTGCCCAAGATCTCACCTCTGGAAACAGGTTGATTTTTTCAAAAGAAAATTACAAATCTCAACATGGAACTTGTTAACTTCCTAATGCTGTTGGACCCTCCCTCTGCACCTGCATACGTTCTGGAGTCGGGCAGTGGCAGTAACGCTTTCTTGTATCAGCTGTGTGCGAGTGAATGTGCATACATTATAAAACCTTTTTGCCAAACTCTGTGCAACTCCTCTCCACCTATGCTCTATATGACGAAGACCCAAGGCTTGGATTACCATCGTACTATGGTGTTTTCACATGACTTTGGTAGTGCAGAGGGCATCAATATAGGTGAAAACTGCAGCTGCAATTCCTTTTAAGGCCCCTTTAACCTAACAGAGTTGTGCAAAGGTTCTTGGTGTAAATTGGGATGAGGCATAGACAATCAGGTGCAAGGCTCAGCACTAGTATGTTGAATTAACACTCATACCACCACCCTTTAAATCCCTTCATTCCAAACCATGTGTCTGGTGTATTGGAGACCTGGGCCAAGACTAAACACTTCATCTGCATAGCCTGTATCTCTGCCCTGCCGCTCAGGATTACCAATACAAACTCATTTCTTTTAGCTTCTCTCACACTTTTCTTCCCTCCATTTACTTCCCTGAAATAGTTTGTCCAAGTTCAGCCCCCAAATCTCCCTTTTTTCTCATTGTGCAGTATTTGCATAGATACATCCAAGGTATTACACAGGTGAAACTCATGATATACACACTATTTGCAACTGCATAGTCTTGGAGTGCACTGGATATCTTCCAAGTTAGATTTTAAAATAGCTCTTAAATACTTTTCAAAAAGAGAACAGCTGCTTAGAAGAACTTGCTCAGCTGAGGTGAGCGTAGTTCTGATCCACAAATTGAATTATGCATCCTTTCAAAGCAAGAGTTTAGGATTTGTGCATTACAAGATGTGCTTCTCCAACCCTCCATTCATATTTTTTCCTCTTATTCATTGTTTTCATGCTGTGCCCGATTCTGAGTGCAGCTTCCCATCTCATTTATCAAGTCCTTAATTCTACAAAGCTGCTGAACTTATTAAGCATAGCTGGCCAGCAAAATGTGGGTGCACCTACATGTGCAATTAATGCACAGTAAGATTACTATGTAGTAACATGTGGCTGGTAACATCCACACATGCACCCAACCAGAGCAGCCCAGTTCAGAGCTATTCCTGCCCTGCTCTGCCTCTCAGCAGCAGCCAGGGGGAGTTCCAGGCTCTCCCAGGTGCCAGCCGGGGGACTGGCAGGGGGCATGGAGGCTAGTCTTGATGTGTATGGGGCCAGGAGAGCTGTGCCCAGGGCCAGAAGACAGCTGCCTGGGCAGCCTGCATAGCTCTCCCAGCCCTGTGCCCATGGGGCCCTGTCCTGATCTGAACAGTGCTGAGACAGCTGCCCCTGCAGCCAGTACAGCTCCTCCTGGGCCACATCAGGACTTAAGCAGGCAGCAATGGCCCCCTGTTGCCTGCACTGACCAGGAGTAAAATTACTTCCAGTCAGCATCTACACATGCACTACTGTGCATTACCTAATGTACCATTTATCTAGTACCTGTATGTGTTGGTACCAGCAAATGGCACATTAGACTAAGTTAATCCACAGTAAATCCAGCACGTGTGTAGATGGTAACACTTTACTGAGCATTACATTAATCTAATGCACAGTAAAGCATTTCATGCAGATGCACCCTGTTTGCAGTAAAAGCTAGTTGTTATGAATTAACATGTTGTGCATGGAAATGGAATTACAGTCATCTTGATTTATAGCAGAGGTCCGACCCCATCAGACACAGCGCTAAAGCAGTATCTTAAATGTCTCTTGAGTTAAGAATTAAAATTTCCCCAATGAATAACTTTGCTAAACATGGTCAAAACTATCCCACCAGCAACCCCTTGCAGATTATCTGGGCAAAGAAAATACTCTGGTATAGACCTTGCATGAACTTCTTAATGAATTACACACCCAGGTGAGGATTGTCTGTGTGGGTAGTAACTGTAGCATGGGTATGTGTAAGAGAGCACATTAACCACAGCAGCATGGAGCTCAATATGGGCTGCAAAATCTACCCACAAGAAACAATATGCTAAAGCAGGACCAGTACCAGCCTGTGAACTAGCTTGTTCAAACCTAGCCCAAGTATGTCTACATTACATTTCTATGCCTAATAGGGGTGTGCAAAATGGGATGTATTCAATTTGGATTCAGCCCGAATTGGGGACAGTGATTAGATTCGTTGATTCGGATCACTGTCCCGATTCGATTTGGATGAATCCAAATCTGAAGATTCAATGCTGATTTGGAGAAGCAGCAATTTGGACACAGACACAGCTTTAAATGTTTTTTCTACATACCGTGAGGTACCCGGTGTGGCTTGTGAATGCTGTGATGCTAGGGTGGATGGAGCATCCCATGGAGGGGCCCTGGAAGCAAACCCGGAAGAGGACCGGAAGTACTTCAGGTCCACCGCTAAGCGCACAGGAGGGGGGCCTCCCCCACATCCCCTAGCTCAGCAATCGGCCACAGGGAGGGGAGGACCCTGGGTGCCCCCCCTGACCCAGAAGGCACCAGCTGCTGAGCCAGAGGGCACAGGGGGGTCTCCCTGTGCACTCCCTAGCAGACCCAGAAGTAAACTGGAAGTGCTTCTGGTCCACTTCCAGGTCTGCTACTGAGCACACTGGGGAGCCCCCCGCACTTCTGTGGGACACTCCATGTGCCCCAGCATCACAGCATTCACAAACTGCCTGGTACCTTGATTTATGTAGGAAAAACATTAAAAGCCATGTCTATGTCTGAATCATTGAATCTTTCTGAATCAATTTGGATTCAGAGATTCAGCCACCAAATCAAGCCGAATTGAATCAGTGACCAAAGCTTCACACAGCCCTAATGCCTACAGTATAAACCTTGTTGCGGTCCAAAACTGTTGTGCGGAACAGGGGTTGGCCACCAACAAACAGCCTGCTGTCTGGACCCAGCCTCTGGAGCCTTTGAATCCAGCGTGCAGAGCTGTGCCTTTGGTGGTATTTGTCAGTAGGGAACTCTGTGTGCCATGCTGCAGTCAGCTACTGGGGGCTTCAGCAGAAGGAGAGCTGGTTCAGTACCATGCTGCAATTGGGTGGCATGGGCTCTGGAGGGTGAGGGGGGCTTTCACTGTGCTATGCCACAGCTGAGCAGCAGGGAGAAGTGGTGGCATGTAAGTCCAGATGTCCACCTGCATCTTAGCTGGGTCATTCTAGTCTCCCTGCTGGAAAATGTTGCTGACTCCTACTATGGAAAGTGTAAACAGATGCCCATGATACTAGTGTCTACACAGTTCAGAAGAGTGGAAGTAAATATTATGAAAGTGTCCTATATGGATCCCATTGCACACTACTAATCCCACTATCTGATCCCCAGTGCTATCCCTGTTATGACCCCATCAGTAAAGTAGGTCAAGAGCTAATCCAAATGTTTAAGAAGGCTGGCATGGCTATACTTGCTAAAAGATACTATTTTTTTCTAAATATTTTGCCAGTATAAACTCTTTTTGAATTTTTTGGAGGATTAATGAGTTGTGGGCTTTTTGCAGGTGTCTGTGTTGGGGGGAGGGGAAGGAAGGAGAATAATGAAAAAATACCAACTTAAATTCATTCCAAATAGAATCTTATTTCTGTGGGTCCTGATTCATCCTGAAACCAGTAGAAATGTAATAACTCTTACATGCTTTGCCAATGTTTCAGCTGGTAGTCTGGCATCTGTCTCTGCAAGCATTCAGTTGTAAGTGTAACATATGTTTGGCAGCCACAAGAAAGATGCTGACAGTTTGGGGATGAACTGCTTGACAGCTATTTCTATGGTTCCCATTACCATAATGATCTTAACTAAATTTATCCTCCTTGAAGTTCTGCATCTCACAGTATTGGTTCTTCTTTTTATTTTATTTATTTATTTTTTAAACTGATAGGGAAATTGGAGGACATGGACTAAGGCCGAGTCTACAGTGATAGTTTGGATTGACTTTTAGAGTCTCTCTGGGCATTTCCACATCTGCACTAAGGCATTTTTTCTAATGAACATTAAAATTTAGTACCTCCAATGTGAGGTACTAAAGAAATGTGCATTAGATTTCCTTAATGCACAGTAATGTGTGTGCACAGTTTTTAAGTGACACTTAATGCACAGTAGCCTATTTTACTGTGCATTACCATAATTAAACATTTTTTTTATGTGACGCTTTAATGCACAGTAGAATAAGCTACTTCATATTAGGCACACATGTAGACATACCCTCTGAAACCCATACTCATCATCTCCATCACTCAGAACCCTCATGTGTGATCACTGAAGACAGTCCAGCCTGAACCCAGGAGCTCTGTTAAACTTCTGGGTCTGAGACAGACCCTGCTGACTCTTGCTTTCTACCCATCCCTTTTCTGGACAGTGCTATGAACTTGTCTGTATGCTGCAGGCCTTGAACACATGTAGTCAACCAGCAAAAATCCAACAAGTCCCTGTTCCTGAGTGGTATGCCCTTCTCTTCTCTCTCTCCCTCATAAGTAGAGTGAAAGCCCAAGAAGGTGAGACACAAATAATACACAAACTAATTCATAGAAATACCTGCAAAAATCCTGGGATGCATCTTAGTTCTATACTCAATACATAAGCACAACATGGACAGCTCTGATGTGGGCTACAAGGTATGATACAGACTGGAAAGGACAGCTGATGTCTCAGGATGGTTGAAGAAAAACACCAAGTAGGGAAGGTTAAGTGACCAATTACGACTTTGGAACTACTTGCATGGATGAGACAATCACCGATTACATTGGGATGTGCTGCTAAGAAAGTCCCAGTTTGGCTTCATGTTCTTACCTCTAGATTGTCTGATGATGAAAATTTGCAGGGAAAGGAGCTAGCAGATCTGCCAAATCATTGACTGTATTCATTGACTTGTAAGAATCTGCTATTTTAAGTCTCTATCTAGCTCTCTATCTGGATTGTGGATCAATTTCTTTTCCCATGTGCAGTCAACATTGCTAGCGTCTTTTAAGCTTGTTGCTCCATGTTGATCAAAAGCTTCTAGACGGCCGCCCACAAGAATTCCAGAAGAGAGAAAGCAGCTGTTTCCATATCTGCAATCGTTTCATCTTCCATTGCCATCAAGACTACATTGAGCAGTGAATCTCAACCAGAGTGCCCCAACACTGTAAATAGGCTATTTATCAAGCTGCCTTTTGCAAGAGGTAGCTATGTTATTAGTTCTTTAGGTAGCTTTAATCTATGCCATGCTCTGCTCACCTCTAGCAAAAACAAACCAAAACCTCTATTCTCTTCTGATACGAGAAGGACCTATTCTTATTGTGGCTTCTTTTTCCATCTCTTTTTTGTTTCCTCTCTCCCCCTTCCCTCCCTCTCCGCTTGGAGATTTCTGAAGCTCCTAGTGTGACAACCCACCATTAGCAAAGTGTCCCACAGCTGAATGTCTTTAACAGGGCTGGCTACCCCTTCTTAAGAGAATAGACCATCCTGTTACAAGCCCATGGAGTGCCATACGTTCATTTTAAGGCTGTTACACAATATTAGCACTGTTAGGCACACACACACCTACAAATGATTCACAAGATTACCCCACAGATTTCAAACAGAAATCCATAGTATCACAATCATTCTGACATGTTGTGGTTTCTCCAGTTCTTTGCAACAGAAGAATTGCTCTACCATTTTTTGATAGTTGAAAAATTAGTAAAAAGTAAAAGCTGGAATTTTTTTAGACATACTTTGAGCATAATGAAGGATGCCTTCGGTGTAAAAAGGTTGAGAACCACCGATTTACATTATCGTCCAACTGTAAAATATTAAGAAAAGAGTTTTTCACAATAATTTGGGTTTGTTTTTTTTTACTTGCCCTATATGTATTCATATTTTCAAGCTCCCTTCCACCACCATACCACCTTAAGGACTAGAAACTTATGCTTTAAAAAAAAAAAAAAAAAAAGGATTTTCAAGAAGTTGGGGCTTTATGCAAATTGCCAAATATTAGGAGCCTTGTAATGAAATATTAAGAGTTGGTACCATTTTTGTTTTTATAATCCTGTCTTGCTGGAAGCTCTTCATTTGCTCTCTTATGCATATGAAACACAGTTACATTTTTGCATTTTCTCTGCTGAGATCCTGACATTGTCTCTTGGCATGAAGACAAGATGGTAAAGCCCTCTTGCATTTGTATCCTGCTCACAGACATGAAGAGTTTCAGACTGCCTTATTTGTAATTTGGATCTCTTGTGATTGACATTTAAGAAATGAAATTTTATATTAATGTTTTTCAAATAGTTTCAAACTCTGGTAGACTCACAATAACAGATGCCAATGAGCAAAATGGATTTAGGGCAAAAGATGCTGAAGTAGTTTTTGGTCTTGGGAAAACCTGTGCAGTGTAGAGAGGAAAAACTGAATGTTTGAACTCTTAACACTGAATTTTGTGGTTCTTCCTTTAACTATCAAACCTAAGACCAATGTCCTTTAATTTGTGTGTCAAAAGTTAGACATATATTTAGAAGTTCTGATCTTAGAGTCGTGTACTTTATTTTATTCTTATGACCTATTCTTGTGGCTCAAATCGTACTCAGATTGTGCATAAATGCCTTCAGGATTAGGGTTGCAAATCTCCAAATAAAAAGTAGTCTCATGTTCACAAGCTTGAGCACCCACAGCTCCTCTTGGCTGCAATGACATTAACCTGTGGATGCTCAACAGTTCTGAAAACCAGGTTGCTTATTTAGTTGCCAAGACACGGCTTCAGGAGTAACTGGGTCAAAAATTTTAACTTAACTTCTATAGAACTGGGTTTCTGCAGTTTATAAAAATGATGGCCTACCACAGGCACAATGCACTAGAGGGTGGGGCTGTTCCCTTCAAATATCTCTGGCTTGTGGGTGACAAGAAAACCAAATAGTCTGCTCCCCTTTCCCATGGCAAAAAAATCCCAAGGATGTTAATTACTCTGGGATTGGCGCCTAGATGTGCATATCTGTTCCTGTAGCCATTAGCTAAGGCAGTTGCTATAAGTCACAGCTGTGCTCTGAGTTTGAGGGCTGGTATCAAGTCTCTATTAGCCAACACTGGGAGTAGCTGAAAGACAAAAAAAAAAAAAAAAAAAAAAGATTTTATTTTTTTTTTAATTCTCAGCTTGGGGTGACTCTTGGCTTTACAATTAAGTCCTTGCATTCAGATAGGTGTAAGATCTGCAGGTTTTGCTTGCCAATTTCAAGACAGCATAAATTGTATGTTTTTAAATGCATCAGATTTATGTGAATTTGGAAGAGTTGGAAAGCACAGGACTGAAACTGGTCTTACAACTTCATGCCTGCTTGCCAAAAAAAGTAAAATAAATGCTTGATGAAATCTGGTGGGATACAGTACTCCTGAATTACTAGAGCCACAGAAGTACATTTCCTGCAAAGGTCAAAACCACTGACTGCTGGAAAGTTTTACGGAGAAGAATGGATGGTGATTTTCATGTGGGTAGATCCAGGATTTTGTATGAGGGGAGTGCAGGAGAAGCTGCAACCCTGCTCCTTGCTTCCCGCTCTCTCCCTGCCCCATACTGGGGCAAGCAGACCCTGTTGTAGGAGCAGCAGCTGGGGACTTTAGGTCCCCATAATAAAGTAGGAATCCCACCTTGCCACCCCCAACCCAACCCCCACTCTTGGCACCTCCTCCCTGCTCTGCAGCACTTCCTTCCCCTCCCATTTGCCCTTTACCCTGCCTGCTGCTGCCTCTGTCCCAAGATGACGAGGGGCAGGAGAATCTCCAGAGCAATGCTTGCCCCACTCCAGCAGGTTGTACAGGGAGATGGGCTAATCGGAGGACAGTGGAGGTGAATGGTGGGCTCCCACTCACTGAGCCTGCTACTGGGCTGCCAGGGAACATATGGAGGCACTGGGCAGGGAGGTGGACTCAGCTGGGGACAGCAAGAGCAGGCAAGTCCACCTCCCTGCGCAGTCCAGCTGGAGTGGGGCAGGAGGAGCTGCTTTGGAGCTTCCCCTGCCCCTGGTCAGCTGGGGACAGGCAGTGGTGGGTGGGGGAGGGAAAGGGAAGTGCTGCTGAACAGGAAAGGAAATTGAGGAGGCAATTAATGCCCCTAGTAGCTGCTCCTGCAATGTGGACTGAAAGGGGGATGGCCCTGCTCCCCCCTCCCAGATCTGCCCCTGTTTCTGTGACTCTCAGAATATACAGGGCATGAACTCTGTTTACTGGAAATCTAGACTATTTTTTCTAGTTTTCTTCCTCATTCTATGAATCTTTAGTTTAACAGCAGAGCAGACTTACAGGTTGGAAGGGGTGTAAAGGTCACCTATTCCAAATCTTCTTCAATTCCCCATTTTTCAGGTACTCAAAATATGCAAAACAATTAGTATAATCAAAGTGTAATAACATGAGAAAAGAAGTTGACCACTCATGTAAATTAGTTAGGTAGAAGATAATTAATGATGCAAAAAAATCTCTAATTACCAAGAGGATAGTATTGTATATGCACAGTTTTCCATCACAGGTTATGAACTGTGCTTACTCCTATATTTTCAGTAGCTTGCTGTGCCGAGCCGTTTGTCAAACACCCACAGGTCTGTCGTAGCCTACCTTTGTTTGGGGTTTTCTTTTTGGTCATCCAAGCATCAATGCTGGTCACATGCATCCTATGATAAGGAATGCTTAATTGAGCATACCTAAAAATTGGCAGGGTATATTTTGACCAGGAAACATTGTGAAAAAGGAGAAAATTGCTTTATTTGTGTATTCCACAGAAAGTTCTATAATATGGAATTTTAGACCCCTGCACAACAGTACATTTCCAATAAGAAAAGGCTAAGCTACATAAATGAGTTCAGTATTTCCTTTTTCTTCATAGCAGGTGGGTTTTTTTGGCCACATACCCAATGAAAAATAACTTATTAATGGGATGGCTTATTTATTCATTCAATTCTTTTGCACTGCTTTTGTTGTTTTCACAGGTGAATATGCTGAATGCTAGAAATACAGAAGGATGTGGTGGTCTCTTCTTCAGGGAAGGATAAAACACATTCATCCACACTGTTCTATGGGTTTGAGTGTTGTCTTGATTATTCTAGCTCAATGAATATATTCTTCCAAAAAGAAAAAAAAATATATATATACACACACACACACATATTTTTAAAGTCTGCATTCTAAAACATCAGAATCCACATGGGTCCAAATGAATGAATAAAAAGGAAATAAAAAAAATATTGCAAGAGGGAGGCAAATGATTCAGGATGAAAAGTCTATCTTTACTGAAGGAAAAATTGGCTCAAAAATAATAGACTCTATAGTAGGAAACTGGGGGGCTGTGGGTTCAATTCCTGGCTGTGCTAGAGACTATCCAACATGGACAAGTTATTAGAGGCCAGGCTATTTATTCTCAGATTAAAATCATAGAAAATGAAGGTAGGAAGGGACCTCAGGAGGTTACATCTAGTCCAGCCCGCTACTCAAAGCAGGATCAGCCCCAACTAGATCATCCCAGCCAAGTCTGTCTAGCTGGGTCTTAGAAACCTCCAAGGATGGAAATTCTACCACCTTTCTGGGTAGCCTGTTCCAGTGCTTCACCACCCTCCTAGTGAAAAAGTTTTTCCTAATATCCAACCTAAATCTGCCTTGCTGCAACTTGAGACCATTGCTCCTTGTTCTGTCACCTGCCACCACTGAGAACAGCCTAGCTCCATCCTGTATGGAACCAAGGCTGCCTCTTTAAAGGCTGCTATCAAATCCCCTCTCAGTCTTCTCTTCTTCAGACTAAATAAACCCAGTTCCCTCTTCTGAGAAGTCATGTGCCCCAGCCCCCTCACTATTTTCTTTGCCCTCTGCTGGACTCTCTCTAACTTGTCTACTTCCTTTTTATAAATGGAGGGCCAAAACAGGACACAGTACACCAGATGTGACCTCACCAGTGTAGAATAGAGGGGAATAATCAATTTCCTTGATCTGCTGGCAACACTCCTACTAATGCAGCCCAGTATGCTGTTAGCCTTCTGGTCAAGGGCACACTGCTGACTCCTATCCATCTTATTGTCCACTGTAACCCTCAGGTCCTTTTCTGAAGACCTGCTGCTTAGCCAGTCAGTCCCCAGGCTATGGCAGTGCATGGGATTCTTCCATCCTAAGTGCAGGACTTTGAACTTGTTCTTGTTGAACCTCATGAGATTTCTTTTGGATCAACCCTCAATTTGTCAAGGTCTCTCTGAATCCTAGCCCTACCCTCCAGTATATCTACTTGTTACTGTCACAACCCAAGGGTGTGATTTTGTTTGTGTGTGCTTCGGCACTGCTAAATTATTTCCCGCCACTCTGGCGGCTAGCGATTGGCTTGTTAGCTGTATAAAAGGCTTGAGCGGTTTCCGCCCAAGTTGGAGAACTCCAAGGAGAACCCCGCAAGGGAGGACTCCACAACCATCTGGAGGAGGAGGACTTCATGTCTCGTGAAGAACTCTAAGCGCTGCGGAGCCTAACGGACCCAGCGTGTACCTTAAGAAGGCTATAGGGGTCTGATCAACCTCTGGCCTCTCCCCGTCGCTGAGCGCGATCCCTCGACGAACCCCTTCCCTGCACGCAAGTTCCACGGAGCCTAGCAAACTTCGTGTGAGTGTATCCAGAGCTCTTCTCTGAGTTGTTTTCTTCGGTTGACACGACGGGCTCGCGTTTTTAGAGCCTTCAACCGGATTGGGCTAGAGTTCGCGTGGAAGGAACTCTTGTCCGCTTTTCTTCTTTCCTGTCTGTAACTGCAACTCAAGCAAGTTTTCCTGGCTGCACCGCGACCATCTACGGTGTAAGAAAAATAATCTTTAATCAACCGCTAAGTGTCTGTGCCTAATTCTAGTCTGCCGGCCTGCGTTCCCCGACCCGCATGCCAGGGCTGCTGGCCACAGCCCGCCGTGCGCCCCCGAGGGCCGTGGACCGCTCCCGGCCCGCACAGTTACGTCTCAGCTGTGTGTTCTTGGGCAACCCTGGCACAGGATGCAGTCTGTCTGACACACAAGGACTCACCCCCCCTCCCTCCCCTCCTCTACCTAAACAAAACTGATTAGGATGCAGTGAGAGACACACCTAAGACCCTCAAGATAAGGGTGACAAGATGAATCAACTGCCCTAGGTCTCATTTGCATTGAGTCCTGCAAGATAGCTCCATTGGGGGTGAGGGCTTGCAGAAGGGAGAGATACAGCTCCGTATAGTAACACAAGCAGCACATTGACAGAATCACCAAGACCCTAGAAACTATCCCTAACAAATGAGCACACCCCAAAGTAATGGGCAAATTTGGTAACATACTATACCCCCTAGCTTGGTGTCATCCATGAACTTGCTGAGGGTGCACTTCATCCCATCTTCCAGATCATTAATGAAGATGCTGAACAAAACCAGCCCCAGAACCAACCCCTGATACACTCCACTTGATACCAGGTGCAAACTAGACATTGAGCCTTTGATCACTACCTGTTGAGCCCAACAATCCAGCCACCTTTCTATCCACCTTAGAGTCCATTCATCCAACCCATATTGCCTCAGCTTGCTTGCAGGGATGCTGTGGGAGACTATATCAAAGGCCTTGCTAAAATCAAGGTATATCACATTGACTGCCTTCCCCACATCCACAGAGTGAGTTATTTCATCATAGAAGACTATCAATTTGGTCAGGCATGTTTTGCCCTTGATGAAACCATGCTGACTGCTCTTAATCACCTTCTTCTCCAAGTGCTTAGAAAATGGATTCTTTGAGGACCTTCATCTGACCTATCTAGAGCAAGAGACAGAAATATGGGAGACCTGACTTTTAGTCTTTGCCACCAGCTCTCTGGTTTGTGCCTTTCCTGTAAAATGAGGATCATGATACTTGGCTTTTAAAAAACTAAGTAGATTAGTAAATCTACTAATAGAAAGGGCTATAGATGAGCAAGGTATTATTTATTATAGTCTTTCACATCCTATTGTAGAGGTATGGGATAGATGGGATGTATGATGATAGAATCCAGAGCATACAGGGTATATACCATCTGTGGCAAACTATATAATCCTTGCCTGGAGAGCTTGTGACCAAAAGGAGCAGATAAAAATTTGAATGAAGTTAGGGAGAGATTTCAGTAGTATATTGCATAATTTAAACCCTTGAAACGCTTACGGAAGTTTGCTCCCTCTGTCCAAGAACAGGGAGGAAGAATAACTAAATGCTCTCTGACCAATTTACATGATACTCCATGTGCACAAAAGCGCTAGCGAGGAAGTTACTCTCTGCTCCAATCCATTGGAAAATGGGAGATAGTATTTATACAGAGCAAATTTTTGTTTGCATAAGCTTTCTATCCAGTCTTCCCCACCATATGTACTGTGTGCCATGCATTGGGCAAACAGGATTGTAAATGAAAACTTGATCCAGAATAAGCATTTTAGCTGCATGCTATAATTTTTGTGCAAGTAATTATGATTTTGTCTCACTTGCCTCTTAATTGGAAGCATGCTAATATATTCAGTCAGTCTAGGGTGACAGTCCCAGATCTTACCGCCTATTGTCAAAACTTACAGTTTTTGCATTTTCTTTTGTAGGGTAAGACTTTTTTCCACATTGTTATGCTCTGCTTCACGACAGCATCTCTTTAGATGTAACAATCTGCTCAAAGGCCAGTTTGCTCTGGGCGTGCTTATGCACCAAAAACATCACCTAAACTAGCCATCACTGGGGCAGATTTGAGAAAGAATTTGGATTCCTGCCAGTGAGCTCCTCCACTGCCTTAATCTTAGGCCACTGGCTGCATTTTCAAAAAGAAAATTTAGAACCATTTAGGCTCTTAAGCATAGTTTTATACACACTGGGTTCAGCTACATATTCGTTTGTGTGCCTTTGCTACTGCACATTAAGTCATTAAGTTTTGTACCTGTAACATGAGGTACCAGATAAAGGCAGAGTAGCTGCACTAATTAACAGAGTAGCTGCACATTAACAAAGCTGAACTTTTTTTTTTTGTGATGCTTAATGTGCAGTAGACAAATTCTACTGTGCATTAGCGAAGTTTTGGCTGTGACACACTAATGTGCAGGGGACTGCTCTACTGTGCATTAAGGCATCTCATGTAGACATGGTGGTATGATGAGAACAAGGTTAGTGCCTGGAAGGTACAGCTACTGCACATGCTCAGCACTGGACATCATTTTGAATTAGATATGGCTGCTGAGGGTAGGCACCTCCAGGCATCCTTTGAAAGAACCAAATCAGGGATCTTTTGAAACATCCAGGGGTGGGGCATCACTTTATCCCTCCTGTTAAAGATCAACCACTGTGCAGCAAGCACGCAGGAGTCACGGGGCCAGAAAGAGTCCTTGAAGGAGCACAGCTGTGTAACCTAGTGGTTAGGGACTTTATTTGGGAGGGGGGAAAGGCTTGGCTCTAACTCATGCTGTAAAGGTTGTTTATTTGTGTGTCCTGCTCCCTTCCCTTGACTGTTTAGTACAAAATGCACAAATGGTCCAGCAAGTACAAACAGAAACCCAGGACTCCCTCACTCCTGCAGAGCACCCTCACCATTATACCACAGAGTTATGCACCTTTGCTTTCTCCCTTTTTGTCTCCTAACTCCTGCATTCTTTGCCTGGTGGTTCATCGCAACAATAAGAGTGGACAGTGACCCCATCCACTTTATTCTGCCACCTCATGACTCAGGCATTTTCCTAGGAAGCTGTTTGTTTGAATCCCCTCAGGCCGAGGTAAACCTATAACCCAGGTCTCTACTTTCCTCCATGAGTAGTGAAACCATAAGGCTATCATAATAAGCTTCACTGTCTCTACAGTGTGATATGGATAAAACAGTAATGTTATGCTTCAACTATCATGTCAAGTACCCATTTAGTAGCTAGAATACAGCAGGCAGCCCATCTTGCCCCAGAGACTAATGTACTGCCCAAATTGGGTTGAAGTTGCAGCACACTTTACTGCACCAGCAATTCCATCAGTATGTAGAAACTCAGGGAAAGCTTACCAGCTATGTCCTGTGCTTGTGACGTCCAGTAAATGAGCATCAGCTTCCAGGATAAATACATTCAGAGATTCCTACTTTGCCTTGGAAGCAATCAATGCCTGACCCGACTATATTCAAAGGTTCAACAACCTTTGTTAGATCAATCTCACTAGCCATTTCTGCTGGTAGCTGATAAAGTGTCTGTTGGATCATGGTACATCTTAGACTATCCAGTTTTTGTCTGGTGGATTATACAACTTAAGGTAGTCTCTGATTATCTCATTGATTATTTATTTTGGAAGGTTTTCTTGCCGACTTATCTTGGTTGCTGACATAGTTGCTTAAACTTTATAAAATACAGAAACCCAATAGCAGATTAGTAGATTTTTGAAGTCTAGAAGGAACCATTCTGCTCATTTGATATAATATAGGCCACAAAATTTCACTGAGTCTGAGGAAGAAAGTCTTCCTCCTTTTAAATCAGAGAGTCCGGTTGATTCCAATAATTTATGGTTGTATTACTATTTTTATTTGCCTACCACATGTACCTTTTCCCCCAAAATTAGCCATTTAAAATTAGGGTGCACACTTTAAGCAAGCAAAAGTGAGTTCCAAGCCTACATGATACATTTATGCCTCTGGATGATCCTCTTGGCCATCATGGCCCAAATGCGGTTGATTTTCTTTGGAAGCAACCAATTCTTGAAGAACATGAGAAGCAATTATGTCCTTAGAGGAAGATATGCACCTATAGACACAAATGTGAACATTTGTATGCAGAAAGAGGAGGTAAAGTAATTAGCTTTGTGCTATGTGCAGAAGCACAGCTACCAGAAGTGCAAGTCAATTGGATTCCAGTATAAAAACTCAAGTCTAGCAAGACTTCGAGGAAGAACTTCCCACCAAAAGCAATTCAAACTGGATCTGATAGTTTGTCAGTTTGAGAAGAAACTAAAACTTCCTGAAAAACTCAGAGACTTGTTAAAAGAACTGCAAACAAACTATACCATCAACCTTGACACATACCACAAAGCAAAACACCGTATCCTGTCACAGGTAAAGTAGGGGGCTGATAGTGGCCAATATGTTGCTGCTATGATGGTTGTTAAAATATGTTCAAGAGATCCAAGAAGGAAGCCACTACAAAGGAAGGTTCACCTCACCAGGGTGTACCAATCTAAATCACCATATTTGGTGTCGGGAAGGAATTTTACTCCATGGTCAATCTAACACCAAACAGAGGCCAAGACCCTCTAGTAGGAATGTCCTGGTCTCAGAAGTACCACCGACATGCCTCGGTCAATCCTCAGCATGGGCTGCAGTCAACACCCAGTGGTTCTAAGGAAACAACAACATCCCCAAGATGTAGCAGCAGGGGTGGGAGGAGGAAATCAAAGCCCAGAAGCAAGGGAAATAACAGCATTGCGAGATGTCGCTACTCTCCTGTTCTGTGCAACGAGAGATAAAAAGGTGTTTTCCCTCTTCTTTATAAAAACCCTTCAGATAGTTGAAGAAATAGTATTGTACCCCCTCTTAAGCACCTTTTCAGCAACCTAAACATTACTATTTCCCATCACTTTCACATCATCCACCAGTTCTTCCCTATTGGACAGGACAAGATCCAAGATAAATGATCCCCTATTTGTATACTCAACCTTTTAGAGCAGAGAGTTGTCCTCCATTCAAGTTAGGAACTTACTGAACATTTTATGTTTGGCAAAATAATTCTTCCAGCAGATGTCCAGGAAATTGAAGTCTCCCATCAGTACCATCTCTTAACTTTTGGATAATTTTGTCATCTCCTTGAAGACTGCCTCACCCACCTCTGCTTCCCGATTTGTTGGCCTATAAAACCTCCACCAGTGCTGTATCTTTTTTGTTTTGTTTTTTTAAATATTTACCAACATACATTTTGATCTGCAGGAAGAAGTGCACACATTTTTTTTTTCCATTCCAAGCAACCCAACACTGGACCAGGGCAGAAGAAGTGGTGACATCTGCAAATCTCAGCCATCGATTCCTTTGCTTTTTCTCAAAAGCAACGCCCCAAAAAGTTTGCTTTTTCGGCAACCTTTCTGTTCAACAAGAAGGAAGATTTGTTTCTACATTTTGCAATTCCAATTCAGTTTGGACTAACAAATTCAACCCCCTCAAGGCCTGAACCAGGGCAGGTAGTCTGGCCCTGCAGGCATCAGGGGGAAGAGTTCCTGGGCAAGATGGCAGCAGGAGGGGGACTGGCTGACTGCCCGATATCCGAGCTGCCCTGGGACCTGCAAGTAAAGGTGCTTAGAGCTTGAGGGAAGTTTGACCTAGTCCAGGGAAGAGCTCTGTTGTCAGCCAGCGAGACGATGTTTATATTTGGACCCAGTGTAGGGAGAGGTTAGTGGCAGCCCGTGGGCTTGTATTTTGGTTTAAGGTTTGAACTGGTGGATCATAGGTGTCTATAAAGGGAGAGGAGGCGGCCACAGCACAGTGTCCAAGGGGCACATTGCGGTTAACCCACAGCAGGATGCCAGGGGGGCACCAGTGTTCGGACCCCTGCCAGGGGCTGGGGATCAGGGCACAGAGTAGGCTTAAGCCAGAGGGGAGCTGAAGCATAGAGGGGGTCTGAAGCCCAGCTTGGTTGGAAGCCACAAGGTTAGGGGTGCAGAGCCCAGGAGGAACAAAACCAGGGCCAGAGGTGCAGAGCTCAAAAGGGGCAAGACTATAGCTGAAGCTCATAAAGCCAAGACCCAGTGTAGTGGGCCTAGACTAAAGAAGCCCAGCTAGAGGAAAGGGGCAGAAGCTGGAAAGGCCAAGGTCCCAACAAGGATGTGAAAGCCCGACTTTGTACTGGGGCAAGGTACCCACTGGAACAATTAACTGTTAACATCTGAGGCAGGGCATGGCAATAGGGGAGGCTGGAGGCCACAGAATTAGCCCTTAAAGCAACAGATGCTCTGGGGGCACAGATGTGCTAGGAAGGCCCAGTTAAAGGCTAGAGGCAGGACAGGGATCAGCTAGGGTGTGGGGTGGAAACAGGCCCATCTACCGGCTATAGACAAAGGCCTTCTCAAGGACCCTGGGGCAGCCTCCTTTTTCACAATCCAACAAGTTACAGCAAGACGTAGCAGGCCCTTGGAGCCAGAACAGAGCTGGCATCGCGTGGCCACCAGAGGACACTACGGCTACCCCGGGGACTGGCCCTGCTGCACAAGTCCATTTCAAACAGCCTACGTAAGCAGGAAGCTGAGAAGATCTGGGCTGAAGCAATCACGTAAGATCAGTTAACAGTTGCTTTTAATTCACAGGCAGTACAGGCTAAAAATGTTCAATTGCTAGAGGAAGTTGTTCGTTCAGCCATTTGACAAGTTTTCTGTCCCCTTCTCCCTGCACACCTCCCTGCCTCCCAAGAAAGCTTCTTTTCTCTTGCACTAAAGATGACCTAAATGCTGAGGAGATGCACTTGTAGGCCATGTACAGATGTTCAGTTTCTACTGCGGGGGGAGGAGGGGGGAGAGAAAAAAAAAAAAAATCGCCATTCTCCCAAAATGAGAAGCAGGCAGGGGCAGGGTTGTTTTGCTGCTTCCTGTGACCAGGAGCAGAGTGGAGGAGCAAATGCTCACTGCCCTTTCCTCAGAACAGTATCCTGGATCTGGGGAATGGGCAGGGAGCAGCAGAGCAATGCCCCCTTCTCCTCCTGGAGCTGCCACTATTCCCTGCCTCTTCCCTAAGCCAAGCACTGCCCAGCGTGGGGAAGGGCCTACGAACTTTGCCTCAGTGCTCCCTCTTGTTCTGCTCTAAGAAACCAGGAGTGGAGTAGAAAAAGCAGACCCCTGCCCTTTCCCCAGGCCCCAGTTGCAAGACTGAACTTGTGTACACTTCCTTTCCAAGAAAGACTTCTAACAGCTGAAATGAGAAACTTTCCTCTGTTCATGGCCTCGGCATAGGGAGGGTTCATGCAACCACGTATTTATCCTCCAATTACTGAAAATCTTGTACCAGCCATTGCCAAAGGCAAAATCCTTTTGGAAGTACACAGGGATTCAAGTGTTAAGAGAGAGCAGGAGCAAAGCTCCCTGAAGCATCTCCAAGCCTCTGTCCTACATACTCCCATATCAAATGAGCTTGTGAAACAAGGAGGAAGAAATTAAATAAGTCAGGCAAACAGAGCTGCAAAAAGTTACAAATGAATCATAGCCTAATAGTCTGATGCTGTACCAGCCTGGGATAACTCTGCTTTTTGATGCTACATTGCATTTTATCGTGTAATGCCAGGACCTAACACTGTGACAAGGTGACTCTGTCCTTGACTAGCTGTTTGTCCAAGGTGACAGCTTCTTTTCTGAGCAAAGAAGCCTATTCTCTGAAGGAGACGTAATCAGTAGTATTGAGGTAAGCAGAACCAAGAATAAATAGATAACCTGCCTATATTAAATAAGCAGGTAATGCAATCAGATGTTTCCTTGACACCTTTACTGCAGTCGTGAAGGTAAAAAGCATATGAATTGCAAATTAAATTATAAGTGGATGAAATCAATTGAGACCCTATTGGATTACATGCATATTTCTGACAGGAAAGGACTATCGCTGTAAGATGTTGTTGCCTTGTAAGGGCTTCCTTTCAAAGCTCCCCAGAATATACCCTTAAAAAGAAAAGGGGGGTGGGGGGAGCCAAGGCTGACTGCTTTTCCAGGTAAATATATTTTAAATGCAGGCCTAAAATAGTTTTCAAAGTTTCTTATGTATGTTGAGGGGTAAGGCGTTGCATTATGCATTTATTCCTATCCATCTGCTCAGTACTAATGATGAAGCCAATTTAAGTCTTTTCACTAATCCAGTTTATTATTCACCAAGCATTTGACCACAACCCCTGGCTTGTACCTAAAGCATCTGGGATTTCAAATTTGATCGAAATCAGTGGTCATAGTAGGGCTGGACAGGACCTCCAGAGGTCATGTAGCCAAGATCATGCCTATCTAAGCCATCCCATACAACCATAATCTAAACCCTACATAAGACTACCCTTAACCCTGATGCATCATAGACCTAGCACTCTGACCTGCCACAGGTCCCAAGGCAAGATCATGCCTATCTAAGCCATCCCATACAACCATAATCTAAACCCTACATAAGACTACCCTTAACCCTGATGCATCATAGACCTAGCACTCTGACCTGCCACAGGTAAAGCAGGGGAACCACAGCAGCCAATATCCTGCTTCTGTTAAAAAAATGTCAATATATGCTCAAGAGGTCCTGGATAGAGGGTCCTGTTCCTGCTACAGAAGAAGGCAAAAAACCCCTCAGTCCATATCAGTCTGATCATGGGGTAAAACTCCTTCCTGTCCTCAAATTTTGTAAATCAGCCTGACCCCGAGCAGAAGGGCAAGACCCTCCAGCCAGGAACCTCGGGCTTTGTTCCGAGTAGGCATTTGTCACATCCCAGTTGAAGTGTCCAGCCCCAGCTGTAGCCAATGCCTCTGGGGAGGCTTAAAAAAAAAAAAAAAAAACCCTGACACACAGCAGGAAAAAAACAAACAAACAAAAAACCCCATATAACTGTTGAGTCAGTTTTTTATGCACCTTGCAGTAGTTTTGTCCAGGCCACATTTCTCCAATGTATTGTGTGGGACCTTGTCAAAAGCCTTGCTGAAGTCCAGATACTTTGTCAAAGAAGGAAATGCTGTGGATATAGTGCAACTACCCGGATGGATGAAGGAGCTCAGGTTTGTTAGATACTTTTTCCATAAATCCATGCTGGCTGCTTGCCATCAGCCTTTCCTCTTCCAGATGCTTGCAAATGGCCTTGTTTAGGATATGCTCCAGTAACTTTCCAGGTACTGAGGTGAGGCAAACTGGTCTGTAGGCCCTAGGGGCCTCGATTTTGCCTGTCTTAAAGAAGGGCACCATGTTGGCCCTTTCAGTCCTCTGGTACCTGGACCGTCTCCTGAGATTGCATATAGATCATTTCCAAGGGCTCCTCTGGCACTTCTTTCAGAACCGAACAAAAGCTCTCCAACAGTTTCTTTTGTTATCTTCTCCCTCAGCTTCCCCCCTTCCTTATCCAGATAATTTCAGCTTAATTTTTTTGCAAAGACTAAAGACTAAAGCCATGGTACAAGAAATGCCCCCCTCCCCCTCTACCCCAGCCCCATGGGCCAAATGCAGGTCATATCTGGATCATAAGTGGTAGGTTGATGACCCCAATCAAGAATTGTTTAGAGAGTTGGTCTGTTTTAAACCTTGCACTTGCCTGCTCAGGCCTCCTGTGTCCCTGGGAGTGTGGGAACAAGCTGGGCCTCACCCACGCACAGAGTGGTGCCCAGGGTCATGTCTTCACTGCAGTGTTAGCCAGATACCCTAGAGCAACCCAGCTGAAGTGACAGCAGCCATCCTGCAAAACAACACTTGAGCTGCAAAGTGTATTAAGGAGCACAGCATGAGACAGTTTTAGATGTGTTCCAAGCACATTTATCAAGTCAGGCTTCCCCAGGAATGAGCGCTTTTCCACCTACTGTCTGGATTAGAAAGGAGCTGGGCATTTAGTTGCTCAGTCCAGAACAAAATTTGTGCATATGCACACTGCAGAACTGCAGACACTTAGGGAACTTTCAGATTAAAGAGAAAAGCACCTGGCCTGGCAGGCTTCAGGGATAGGCAGATGCTGAACAGGTTTTCTGGACCACATTTAAGGTTTTTTTTTTTAATTTAACCCCATCAGTTTTAATGATGTGGAAGCCTAAGTCACTTAAACACACTTCAAAAATGTCACCTTTCATCTTTGAGCCTCTTTTCCCTACTACATTTCATCTAGGCAAATTTTATAAACTCTTCAGGAACAGGAAACATCTCTATATGTGCACACAGAAAACCCATCACAACAGGGTCCTGACCGATCTAGTGTTCAACCTTGAGGCAACACCTCAATACAGATTGATAATAGCTGGCCAAGCTTAGAGGTGAAGTTCACTCCTGCTCAGCATGCTAGGTTTCTTATACAGCGTCTCTGGCAGGCATTCTTGCCGTGCAGTCTTTTTCTGTTACTTTAACTCCTTCCATATAGAAATCACCAATCAGTAATAAAAGGAGTGCGTTCTGCTGGGTGGTAGCATCCATAGCTCTTTGCATGCCCCTGGGGTAGAGTCCTGGTTTTGGGTACTGAACTGCTGTCTGCCAAGTAGAACTCCTACAACAAGTCCCTCCCTGGAACTACATGTCCTTGACATGATCTTGGCTCCCCTCCCCATCTATCTAAGAAATCTCCTGCCTCTATGCACTTCCAGTGTGGCAGCTCAACTTCTCTCCTATTAAGAGCTGTCTAGCTGTGGTCCAGAGCCCTGAACCTCCTGCTGCTGCAGCCTCCTAGCCTAAATTGGCTCTTTTCCCCACTGCAGTCTTCATAAGCCCAAGGCTGAGCCAAAAGTGAGCTGGCATCTCAAGTCCTCTACTTAAATGAACTTCTGCTTCAGTTTTCCAATACTTTGTCAGGTTCACCAAACATGATCACATACTCTAGGGGTGCTCAACCCACAGCCCATAGGCCAAGTCTGGTCCACAGAGATATGGCATCCAGCCCTTGGGGCTTCCCACAGGTCAGGAAACTTGGCAGCAGAAATGTGGTGGCAATTAACACTTCCCAACTCTCCCCTGCTGTCAAATTTTCAAGTTCCGTGCTCAGTTGGAGCCCAACCCTGGCTGTTGCCACATAGCCAGATCTGGCCCTCCCATGGGCATATTAGGTGGGCTGTCCTTCCTAGGGCCCCAGAATTGACCTATACTGTTTCCAGATCCTGCACACCCTATCAGCCCACCCCCGCATCACACCAGATTGGGCCCACCAGCTGGATCCAGCCCACACTCGGACCGTATACTGCTCATCTGGTCTGTGTGGAGAAAAGGTTGGGCACTACTAACATTCCCAAAATATACAAGAGGCTGACACCAGTGGAGCTGCCCTGGTTCACAACTGGTGTAAGAGAATTGTGCCCAAATGTATCCAGTTAGTATTTTCCTCAACAAATAAAAGGAAACACCTTGTAACCAGCAAAAACATCTTGATTATTTTCCCTAGCTCCTGGTACTCCAACTCCTGCTTTGCCATCTTGTACAGAGGCACTTGGATTTATATTACTACAAGGAGAGGTTTAGCTGTTACAAGACCCACAAGGCAAATTGCTCATTATGTTAGAACAGCTTTAAGGCTGGGTTATGTTCCAAGGACAAAGATGTAGTACTAGGATGAATTGTACAGTTGATTTTTTTTGGTTTAATATTTTTGATTGGTTGGTATTTTTTCCTCACAAGGGCATTTCAAAGTGTAGGTAGAGGGCACATTGTGACATGTATACAAATACATACATTAAGTGTCGCTTTTATTGATGGGATGTGTTTTACCCAAATTCTGTTTCATTCATATATTTCTTGTTCCCAAATAGGAAACAGGCCTGTATTTGGGAGTTGGGTCCCCCCACATACACAGTCATTATTCTTCACGTTGACAGGTTAAATTAAGTAGTTACAAATAGTTTAGACAGTTACAGAAGTAAGGACTGCCAGTGAAGGTTGAAGTAGCAATGGTTCATCTTTTCATAGCAAAAGTGGATAGTGCCTTAATAGCCCTCACTGTTAGACTGCAGTTTTTCCACTATCTTTCTGGAGTTTATAAACTCTTTACTCATTTTCCCAGAGCTACAGCGTACTTCAGGGTCAGTTAGTCCTCAAGTCAAATCTTGGAGCCACACAAGTCTAGCCTGGGTCCTTTAGCAACAAAACAAAGTATCTGACCTGACCAGATGCACCCCTTTCCTCCATCCCACTATAACAGCTTTATTCAGTTCCCACAAAGCCTTTGGTTCACCCAAGCTCCTTACCTAAAACCAGTCACCAGTCCAACATAAATCATACAGTGGGTACATCTATACCATGCAATTATAGTGCCTGAATAAACTGCAGAGCTTATTGCTCTGGAGCCAATTGCTCCTGGGCATGCCATTTGAACATATACCTGGGAGAAGTTAACTCTGAAGCAATAAGCTCCACAGTTTGTTTGGGTCCAGCATATGGAGCCTGGTCAGAGCAGCCCTGGCCCTTGATTAATCAAGTCTGCTCCAACGCGCTGTAATTAGTGTATTGGAGCAGCCTTGCTTCACGTGTATAGGTGCTCTCAGTGTCATACTTAACAGGCACCCTCAGCAGCCTTCCCAGAGGGGCTCTAAAGCATGTTCCTCCCCCGCCACACACATACACACACTCCGGAAGCACGTGTATAAAACACGCCGAGATGTTTACTGCGCAGCTGATTAGTCAACTGAGCAGTAAATGTTTTGTGTAGATGCACCAGTGTAGGTCAGTTTGCTCTGCACCACAGCAGAAGCATGCAGCAGTTAAAAGGCACACCAGAACTGAAACTCTTGAAGCGAATGAAAATCTCATTTTAATCCTTCTCCACTTGACCTTTACTCTGTATCTGCAAGCAACTTGTATCAGCAGAAAGGAAGTTTTCGTTGGTAATATTTTTTGAACCAACAATATATTTAGGAGAAATGTTAAGCAAGCTTTCAGGTACAAAATGCCGGCTCAGGTCTGGAAACACCCAAGCTAAATACCAGCTAAAAAAATAATTAGGCTTATCTCAACTGCCTTCTACAAGGTCTGTAGCTAGCTCTGGTAACTTCTCCGATACACAGGTTTACAGGCTCCTTCCCCTTTAAGAGGCTAAACTAAAGTCATTATTTCATTTGATATTAAACTTGGGCTGCATCCAATTCTTCCCCCGCCCCTGAAAACACCTTGCAGTTTCAAGCTTTGGGCTCCACAAAAAGCAACATGTGAAGTTGAGGACATGGTGGCAAGCACCACACACCAAGACAATGACCTGTATTTGGAGTAAGACTTAAGTATTGCAGCAGACCGAATCACTTTACAAAACCTAACTGTGTACTCAGTGTGGACAGAGATGATGGCAATGCCCCTTATAACTCAGGAAATTATCATAGATAGACATGCTCAGCAAAAGAGGAGTTAGCTACCAGTATCAAATAAAACAGACCAGTTATATCAGTTGTTCTCAGCCTCGTTAGACTCTAGGGACACCTCATAAAATGCCAGCTCTTAACTTTCATCAATTTTTTGACAATAGAAAAGGAAGAGCAATACTTTGGTACTGAAGAATTCAGGAAGGCCACAACAGGTTCAAGAAAGTTTCTAATACTATGGATTCTCATTTGAAATCATAGAAAATGAGGGTTGGAAGGGGCCTCAGGAAGTCATCTAGTCCAACCCAAAGGACTGGAGAAGAGCCAATGTGACCCCTATTTTAAAAAAGGGGAGGAAGGAGGATCCAGGTAACTATAGACTGGTTAGCCTGTATCCTTAGGAAAACCTTTGCAAAAATTAAACAAAAACAAAACAAAAACAAAAACAAAAAAAATTAGTACGGATTACATTTGTGGAAGTCCAGCAGGAAAAATAATGCTGAAGGGCAACCAGCATGGATTCATAGCAGATAGAGCCTGCTGACAAACCTTATTTCTTTTTACAACCAGGTCACAAACTGCTTAGACGCAGGAGTCAAGCAACAGCATTGAAGATTTGGCAGCAGGGTCTTCATGGTAGGCTATATAAACCTACTTGTGCCCCAGGGTTCACTGGGACACAAGCATATTCACTGTCTGCTACCTAAATTAGCTAGATTAAAACTAATTTGGGCATGGTTGCACATAGTACATTGATACCAGCAATTGCAATGTGGATACAACCTGCTTATGAGTGACAGGTACCAGGCAAAAAAAAAAAATTGCTAATAACCAGGGATCCTGGTTCTCTCTGATTTTTAAAAGTCCCCAATTTTTGGATTAAAAAAGTAATGCAAAATTTTTCTGTGATTAAAATGAAATACCACTATTATATAGATTTTTTTTTCCATGATTAAAATGAAACAATGAAGCTCCTGAGGTCAAGTAACCTTGAGCTGCTGGCTAGGGCAGGTTTTTGTACTGCTGGGGACAGCACAGGTGCTGACCCTGAGCTCTAGCTCCCCCTGGCTACAGATCTGGGAGGAGCCAGGCAGGGTTATTTTGCCCCAAGTGGCACAATTTGCTCCAAAACAAAGTGCATGTCTGAGCACATGTGCTGAGGCAAAAAGCCCCGGCTCAAATTTGTACCACTTCTATTTGAGCTGCTACAAGCGCACGTGCTTGCATGTGTGGACGTGCCCAGAGAATGATGGTGGACGGGTCGGTATCGGCCTGTCAAGATATGGGCAGTACTGTTCCCCAAAGCTCGGTCCTTGGACCAGTGCTGTTCAATATCTTCATCACTGATTTGGACAGCACACTATCCAAGTTCGCAGATGACACCAAATTATGGGGCAAAGCAAACACAGAGGGAAGGGAATGGATTCAGGCAGATTTGGACAGACTGGAAAAGTGGGGAGAACAAAACAGGATGCAGTTTGACAAGGATAAGTGCAGCGTGTTGCACCTGGGGAGAAGGAATCAACAACACACATACAGATTGGGAGACAACTTTCTAAGCAGCACAGCAGCAGAGAGGGATCTCGAAGTCATAGTTGACACCAAAATGAACGTGAGTCGACAGTGTGACGAAGTGATCAATTGCACTTTATCATGCATTAGCAGGTGCATCACAAACAGGTCTAAGGAGGTGATTACTTCCCTTCTACACTTCATTGGTAAGGCCACAGCTGGAGTACTGTGTCCACTTTCAGGCACCGCGCTTCAAGAGGGATGTGGATAACCTTGAGTGGGTTCAAAGGAGGGCTACTCGTATGGTTAGCAGCCTGCAGGTAAGGTCCTACAAGGAGAGATTGAGGGACCTGGATCTCTTCAGCCTATGCAAGAGAAGGCTGAGAGATGATTTAGTGGCCATCTACAAGTTCATTGGGGGGGAGGGGGGGAGCAGCAAAAACTAGGAGATGCTCTGTTTGCTAGGGTGCCCCTTGGAGTAACTAGGAATAACATCCACAAACTGACAGACAGCAGATTTAGACCAGACATTAGGAAAAACTTATTTACGGTAAAGGTTACCAGAATCTGGAATTGGCTTCCAAGTGAGGTGGTGCTCCCCCCTACTTTGGAGACAGAGGGTTGGCCTCGATTTACTGAGGTCCCTTCCAACCCTAAAAAATAAATAAATAAATAAATAAAATCTATGAAACCCCCTGCTCAGAGCAGGGCCATCCCCAACTAGATCAACCCAGCCAGAGCGGTGCCAAGCCAGGCCTTAAACGTCCAAGGAGATTCTACCACCTCTGTAGGTAACTTGTTCCAGTGCTTCACCACCCTACTCGCGGGAAAGTTTTTCCTAATATCCAACTTAAACCTCCCTTGCTGCAATCTCAAGGTACGAGAAATAATGGCCTCAAGCTAGCAGAGAGCAGATTTAGATTGGACATTAGGAAGAACTTCTTCATAGTTAGAGTGGCCAAGGTCTGGAACGGGCTCCCAAGGGAGGTGGTGCTCTCCCCTACCCTGGGGGTCTTCAAGAGGAGGTTGGATAGGCATCTAGCTGGGGTCATCTAGACTCAGCCCTCTTCCCTGCCTATGCAGGGGGTCGGACTCAATGATCTATTGAGGTCCCTTCCGACCCCAACATCTATGAATCTATGAATCTTCATGTGCAAGTGTTTGCACATTTAACAGTGCTAATATTGAGCAGTACCCTGTGGCAGCCTTAAAACAAGGAGGGCAGAAAGAAAGCAGAATTATCAGAGGTGCATCCTTATGTCAGGAAAAGCCCTATTGTCCACGCTTCGTGTTCTTCTCTCTGGTCTTATATAGAGAAAGTGGAGTGTCAGGTTATTTGAAATCAGCCACTCTGGTCTCGGAGTGGGTAGAGAGTCAAGCACGGAGGCTTTAAATGGGCCTTAGCCACCCCTTGGGAACAGGAGCAGGGTAACAGATTGAGATGGCTCTACTGGTCAGGCCTGGAGTCTGGCTATAGGTCAGTGAAAATTTTCACTGTTAAAATTGAGTGTTTATACATGCCCAGAGAAAGGAAAAATTCATTGTCTCTCAATTTCTTTTCAGGAAGAACAAAGCCCCAAACAAACAAACACACATCTGCATCTGACTAAATTTAGTTATTTCTACACAATTTCTGCCTTCACTTGGTCTCATCTGATGCCTTATCCTTGAGTCTTGTCACTCTCCCTTCTTACATTAGGGATTTTCTGCTGCCTTTCTCCCAGACGAGTACAATTCAATCCTTTATTCAATCTTCCCTCCATTCCTAAAGTCATCCCTCTTCCAACTAGGATCCCATACTTTTCCCATCTGCAGCCACAGCTAGCAATAACTTTGACTTGCCCTTCTTTCTAGGCCCTATTTAGTCATCCCTCCCCTGAATGCTTTCGTCTTCATGCAGGATTGCTTCCCACCTCCTTCTGTAACTCCCCTTTTGATAACCCTGTCAAAAAGGCCTGTCTGGATTATTCCCAGCTCTAAAACTGACTGACTGTCTGCCACTGGGCAACATTTCCTTTCTCACCCCCATGTCACCTCTTTATTTAAACTCCACGCTTATTACAGGAGGCATTGTTGCTTCTTAGGCACAATCTTAGAATAGAAGCATCTGTAATAAAGCAAAATGGACTTTTTTCCCTCCTGCAATGCCTGAACTCCAGCCTGCAAAGTGGGACTACAGATAGGGGAGAGAAACGCAGAAATGTGCTATTTGCCCATCACCGTACAAATGCTCTGAAGAGAGAAAGAACAGGTTAACACTACTGAGCTAACACCTGGAGGATTTGTGTAGCACTCGCTGAAATCTTGGTTGCCAAACAAGCCCCTGCACTCCATTGTTTTCTTCCTACCCAAGAAGAAAGGTTAAAATCACTGGGTTCTTTTTTTCCATTCCCTCTCCATTAAATAATTCATGTACTTGGTGAAGTTACATGCACACAATTCTCTGCTTGCATTAATTGGTTCAGCCCCTTTCCCATCCAGAGGGATATGCTACTATACACCAGTTAATGAACCAGCTTCTGCCACATCTTCCTATGTTTACAGACCAGTCTTGAAATGTAGCTAGACTGTCATCCTTTAAAATGGCCCTTTGCTGGAAAGCAAGTAAGTCACCATCAGGTGACACTAGATTATACACTAAAGTACACAAATATTTATGACATTTAGGACTAACATGTTCAATCATCCTTATTTCAGTGGGAGTTTGTCAGTGTAATAGCCGAGGACTTGCTCCGCCCCACCTGCATACTTGTGCAGAGGCATACACAGGACACTGCCCAGCCCACTCAATGTATAGGGGAGCACATAAAAAGTGGAAACAGGGAGAGATCACCAAAGATGAATATACCTCCTCTGCTCGCGCTTGTAGGGAGGCAGTTAGATGGGCCAAAGCTACCATGGAGCTGAGGATGGCATCCCAAGTAAAGGACAACAAGAAATTGTTTTTTAGATATATAGGGAGTAAAAGGAAG
>NW_005842451.1:1153805-1160295 GCF_000455745.1 Alligator sinensis
AAGGGAGGTGGTGCTCTCCCCTACCCTGGGGGTCTTCAAGAGGAGGTTAGATAGGCATCAAGCTGGGGTCATCTAAACCCAGCATTCTTTCCTGCCTATGCAGGGGGTCGGACTCAATGATCTATTGAGGTCTCTTCCGACCCTAACATCTGTGTATCTATAACCAAGTAGAGATGTGGAGAGATAGCATGTTCTTGAGAGAACTAGTTGCCCAACTGCATACAGAGAAGGACTGGTCGAGTTTTTGGACCCCCTGGCCAGAGCAGGTAGCTATGCACAGAGGCACTCTCTCCCCAGGTAGTTAAAGCATAATGTTCCAGGACTCCAAGAAGCAATTCCGGTCATATCAGCCAGATTTCCTCTAGGGAAAATGACTACAGTACAGCCTTCTATACCACCTCCAGTTTGCAAGAGGTAGGTCCTGTATGAGTTGAACCCAGCAGTATTTCACATGCTGATAAAAACCATCTTTTTAGTAAAAGAGTGATGAGCGTCTTCAAAAATGGTAATAAGTTTAGAGCAGGATTTTAAAATTAGTGATTCAATAAACAAGTGAAGCAGAATGTGTCCACTGGACTTGTGTCCAACAGTTATAAAACTAGGCTGTGTGAAAAGCAGCTGGTAACATTTATCTGAGAATTAGAAGGAAGTTTAAATTATTTCCCCTCTCCACACTAAGAGGACAACACAGCTCCCTCCATTCTCATTGTTTCATCAGGAAACACTTGCTTCTTAACTCACTAGACTTTCTTAACCAGTCAAGAGTCAGAGGAATGGGACCAAGGATGAGTAGAGACATGTAATGCTGTGTGTTTGGAAAGTGTGGATTAACCAGCCCCAAAGGCAAAGAGCTTGCTGCTTTGCAGTCTCAGTAGACTTTGGAATAAAGCATCTAGAGTAGGCTGAAAAGGAAGATGATTTCCTTTTTCTCTTGTGTTTTTTCCTGGTAGCAGCATATGTAAAAGACCTCGTACAGCTTGTTCCATTCCCAATGGCTTTACATGGCTATGCCAGGCTGTCTGCCAGCTTATCGGGCTTGCAGCCCAAGCCAGCAGGTTACTGTGCAACTATCTTGATAGCTTCCCTTATAGCTGATCACTTCTGATGTTTTCACTACCACAGCTTTGCCTTTCCTTAGTGCACTGCAGTGCCTTGCCTGCTTTTTAGACTACAGCTGCACAATGATCCCATGTTTTCATTGCATTGTGCTACACTGGTACTTCATTGAAAGCCCCAGCTGGCACCCTTATTAGCAGAGCGGCCAGACTGGGTGATCAGAGAATCTCTCAAGCCCAGAAAGGAAGCACAGTCCAGTAGGTAAAGGACCAGACTGGCAGTCAGAACAGAGGCCCTGGTTCTTTTCTGCTCTACCACTAAATATATGGTATGAGTATTTATGAATTTTACCCTTCCATGTAACATTTTATCCCTGGTCAGTCCTCTCCACACAATTTATGACCTCTCTCTCTCTCTCATAAGGATTGTTCCAGGGCTCTAGAAACACCTACCATGAAACAATGGGACAGTAAGTATTACTGCACTAGAGAATAGCAGTGCTTGAGGATGATTTTTCTGAATGTCAGAGGAAGTATATTAATGGATTAATATCACTACTTCCCAGACTGTTCCTTTTTAGAAACATTAGAAGCTTAATTTTGGTTTAACATAACTAAACATGAGAGCTCCAGTACAGTAATAAATTAAAAGCCTAGTGCAGAGAACTAGTGCTGTTACTTTTAGTCATGTTTTGCAAATACTGTAAAGTCAGCCCAAAACACAGTTCAGATCCATTTATTGCATATAGCACCATAGGTTTTTAATTAAACCATCAGGGATCACTAAAGAGTCAAGTCATACATTTCCTTCATGCTCAGACATCTTTTTATTTGTATTACAAGTCCATTTGAGAGTCTCCATAGTATACTTCATTTGGACAACATTTTTATAGGGTGTTTGAAATGCATACCCACAATGTTAACAGTGATAAAAATTCAAAGGGAAAAACTAGAATGCTGACAAGAGCAGCCAAAAAACCATTAAGACAGAAAAACAGCTTTGGAGACCATCTCACAGAATCAAACAAGCAAGATTTCTTATCGCAAGAGGTCATAAAGAGCAAACTACTAACATACACTGAGATCACAGATTTTTCTAGCCCTTTAGGAAAGAAAGGTAGAATAGTGCTCTACTGTTAGTCTGCATGGATTCTATTCTATGCATAACCCCAGCTGCTACTGAACTGTAAGCAAAAAAGCTAGACATGAGACCTATTCTCTTAAAATACCTATTTGGGTCAGTTCAGGTCTTCAGTTAAGTGAGGTTAGGCTGGCAAATGCAGAACCAGATCCTTGCCTTTGGTACTGGTGCTTTATGCCCAAGATAACAATATACAAAGGGCCCCATTTTAGCATAGGGGATATGAGAGCAAAAAAGAAAAAGGAAAGCATACCTGAGGCAGCAGAACCCGAACCAATTTAAGTCTTTAAAGAAGTTAATGTCAGGCATTATCAGCTAGCACTAGTTTACATTGGTTCCAAAATCTATGAGTAAATACTCCCCTTGAAATGACTTGCTATACTGTTGTTGCTTTGCAGTTCTCTGTAGAGGCAAGTTAGGTGGAAAAAACTGTACAAAAATAAGGAGATCTGCTTTGGTCTCCAAGTTAGAGTCAGTTTGATGCAGGAGTTTCTGCCTGAGATTCAAGCAATGATATTAGGTGGAGACTGAGAAGAGACTGCCTTCATGGCGTTTGTGACCATCCCTATTCTGCGTGTACAAGCACAAGACACTCAAACACACATCGCTCACTTCTCTTCTGGAAGGCAGACCTTCAAGGCTCTGGACACCTGCTACTGCAAGAATAGGAAGAATCATGTTGAAATGAACCCCGAATTCCCATGGCTGCCAGAAATTCTAAGTTCCGAGTTGTACATTCTTGCTGCTGAGTTTAGCCACAGATATAGCATGTTGCTATAATTCATTTGGCATTTAGCAAACAAGTCTGGTTGCAGGTATTAGAGGTATGAATACATCTGCCTGGCCTGTCAGTAAAAGGCATGCTGGTCACCCTTTCTGCTTGGATAGCCAGGAGAAGTAGTAGGCTAGAAAGACTGTCTACACATTGACCACTGCTGGGGCAAAAGCCTTTATTGCTCAAATATCCCTTCCTTAACTAACATAACTCCAAGTTTTCTGGATAGAGATGGATTTTTTTCTGTCTTCCTACATGATTAAGCAAGGTGGGAAGCAGGAAATCCCCACGGCCCTCTCTGAAGGAGCAACCAGAGCCAGGTGTCAGCCACAGCTTGAGGATGCAGAAATCCACCATACTCCAGGATCATATAGCAGCTACGTAAGAGCTGGACCAGAGTAGCATCAAACTGACACCATTACTCAGATCAGCATGCTTCCAAGGATTAATACAAGTAGAAAAAAACAACTTTTCATCCTTTATAGTGCAAGGTAGCCATGACACACAATATCCTTGGGCTCCCTGCAGCAAGATCCATCAACTAGGGCTACTGTAACATGATGAGAAACGTAGCATGTTTCCTTAAGAAACAACCCTGACAAAGAAGCAGGCTGAAATCCAACACTAAACTTCTCCTCTAAACACTGCCAGACATCCATCTGGGAAAGCACTGGCCTAATTACCTTTGGGCTACAGACACAGTTGGGTAAGTTAACATACCATACGCTTTCTCCCCGCAGAGACTCCTGATGCAGAACTGCTCCTCAGTCAGTTACTTACCACTACTTACTAGTATTTTCAAGGAGGCATCATTCTACTTTACAAAAAAAAACACCAAACAAAAAAACAAGGCACATCTCTTATTCATGGGCACGTTACATGTAAGATGATGTTGCCAGCAAAAGTGGAGGGTTGCAACTGGTTCATCTACAGATTTAATTCCTTCAACTCTTAAATTTAAATCTTGCATCTTTTGTATGTAAAAGAAAAGGGGAAAACATTTCTAAAGCATTTCCCCCTCCTTCACAAACAGGATTAGTAAGAAATTTTGATGGATCACATCAAAGTGGTCAGGTATATGCCAAACACAGTTGTGCAGGGACATACAGATATATCATCTGAGCAGGGTTGCAGGAAGGAATCACTAGGACATGTCTTTTTAGCATAAATGCATCTTTGTATTCAGCTTTCCTCATAGTTACATTATCCTCGTAGGCTGCTTACAGACATTTGGGAAGCCTAGAGGGAGTTTAGATCCAAGTTAGATCAGGTGGCCTTTTTTAACATGTTGACCCAGGTGCAGACCTTACATTAATTAGACAGATCTAAGCATAACCTGTATAGAAGTTCAGGTTAGATTGATCTAAAAATGGCTGATTTAGATTGAGTTGGCCATTTTTAGAGTGATCTAACTGTCCCAAACTTCTGTACCGTTTCCAGCACAGCCCTGGGGCCAGAGTGGAGGGGTTGTGTGACGCAGGGCTGGGGTGTGTGGGCAGGGGGTGGACAGGTCCACAGGTACTGAGTCCAGCACAGGGGAAACCAGACAGCATCCCTGCACCAGGACCCAGCCCTGCCATGCCCCACCGGGGTTAGGGATGGGCAGGAAGGTTCTCTTACCTGCATGGAGGAGGCGGTAGCAAAGACAGCGGCCATGCTGTTGCAGCCCCAGGAACACCAAGGCATGCAGGGCACTGCCGCTGTAGTGCCCAGTGATTACCCCATCCTATGCCGTGGGTGGGGGCTGGGACAGGTGCAGGCTGCCTCATCCCCAGCCACATTGCCTCGGTCTGGGTGCACTGCCCAGCTAGGGCAGTGGTGGCAGCCACAGCAGCTCAGGATAGGAACATGGTCTGAGCCCCTGCACACCCGGCTGGGTACCATCATGGCAGGGTTGGGGGCTGGGGTGCTGCCCAGCTGGGGTGGAGGTGGTGGTGGCTCAGGGATCCCAGTGACAGTGGCAATACCACATCTGTCAGTCCAGCCAGCCTGTAACCCCATGCCCTGCACACCACAGGTATCTGGGGAGGGGGGCATGTGCCCCAGCATTTCCCCCTGACACATCACCAATAGGTATGCCCAGATCACCTCTGTACCATTGGTGGGAGAGATCCTTATGGCACAGGAGTAGTCTGGGCACACCAGAGCTGGGTGCATGGCCTCGATGGTGCAGGGTTGATCTGGACCATGAGGGGCCAAGTTCTGGCAAGTCTGGACCAGCCCTGAATCATTAGGGCAGGGACCGAGCTTCAGAAAGCCCCACACCTGCCCGTGCCCCACACAGTAGGGGGCTGGGGCATGGGGACAGCTGGGGGCCCCCGTGACAGACTTCCTGCATACATCTAAGGTGATACATGTACACTGACCATGTCTCCACAGTAGCCTAAGGAACAGACATGACAGAAATGGAAGATACATTCAGTACTGACATGGAATTAATCACTGACTGACCATCTCCACAAGTGGTGCTTAAAGTTGAGCATTGATAAATCAGTACTGTATCATTACTCAGCTACCTGGACAATCTTTGAACCAAGAGCATGCTGAATATCAGAGTAGGAAACCACATCCTTCTCCATGAACATACCCAACCTACCTACCAGTCACCTTAGGCCATTCCCTCACCTATAAACACCACATTCAGAAGGTCGGCAGTAAAGTCTCTGCATGGGTAGCTGCCTTAAGATGTTCACCCAGCATGACATGGGGTGCCAACTTCAAAGTGCTCAAAACCACCACTCATGCAATGGTATATGCCCCAGCAGAATACTGTGCTCCTATATGGTCCAGAAAATGTCACACTAAAAAACAAGACACTGTACTTAACAGCATGCTAAAACTCATAGCTGGCTGTACAACTTACACACACGTACTTCCTCCACTCTCAGACATTAGACAATGGACTCTAACATTGTTACTGGCAATAGAGGTGACAGATGACAAAAAAAAAAAAAAAATCACATGCTTCATCAACTGCTAACTGAAGACCCAAACAAACGACACCTTAGAGGTTAAATCTGTGCATGAAGCCCACAAGATCCTGGAAGAGATTGGGGATGTTGTACCAAAACTATGGGCAGCGTTGGAGTGGGACAACTGTTGAAAAAGGTCAGAACTATCCCTACAGTGTTTTATACCATCACCAAACAAGCCCCCATTGGGCATAACCTTGACAGAGAAGCATGGGTCAAGCTGAACAGACTGAGATCTGGATGCAGATGCTTCAAAACAACACTTCACAAGATGAACATCTTGGACAGCCCCTGTGTGAATTCTGTGTCCAACAAACAGCACAGTACTGAAAACTGCAATCTCTATAAATGCTCTACAAAATGGGGTATATGCAATCTGCACATTGAGCGATAGATAATATCAGACACTAGCTCATAGATCAGGTGACATATAAAGGAAAAAGTAGCAGCCCTGCCCCCCACAATGGACAATACCCCCCTCCATGTGGACCAGCAAGCCCCACCCCTCCCAGGGGCCACCAAACCTCCCCTATCCTGCAAGCCATCT
>NW_005842451.1:1163042-1170275 GCF_000455745.1 Alligator sinensis
CCCGGCTGGGGCGGTGGTGGCAGCCACAGCAGCTCAGGATAGGAACATGGTCTGAGCCCCTGCACACCCGGCTGGGTACCATCATGGCAGGGTTGGGGGCTGGGGTGCTGCCCAGCTGGGGTGGAGGTGGTGGTGGCTCAGGGATCCCAGTGACAGTGGCAATACCACATCTGTCAGTCCAGCCAGCCTGTAACCCCATGCCCTGCACACCACAGGTATCTGGGGAGGGGGGCATGTGCCCCAGCATTTCCCCCTGACACATCACCAATAGGTATGCCCAGATCACCTCTGTACCATTGGTGGGAGAGATCCTTATGGCACAGGAGTAGTCTGGGCACACCAGAGCTGGGTGCATGGCCTCGATGGTGCAGGGTTGATCTGGACCATGAGGGGCCAAGTTCTGGCAAGTCTGGACCAGCCCTGAATCATTAGGGCAGGGACCGAGCTTCAGAAAGCCCCACACCTGCCCGTGCCCCACACAGTAGGGGGCTGGGGCATGGGGACAGCTGGGGGCCCCCGTGACAGACTTCCTGCATACATCTAAGGTGATACATGTACACTGACCATGTCTCCACAGTAGCCTAAGGAACAGACATGACAGAAATGGAAGATACATTCAGTACTGACATGGAATTAATCACTGACTGACCATCTCCACAAGTGGTGCTTAAAGTTGAGCATTGATAAATCAGTACTGTATCATTACTCAGCTACCTGGACAATCTTTGAACCAAGAGCATGCTGAATATCAGAGTAGGAAACCACATCCTTCTCCATGAACATACCCAACCTACCTACCAGTCACCTTAGGCCATTCCCTCACCTATAAACACCACATTCAGAAGGTCGGCAGTAAAGTCTCTGCATGGGTAGCTGCCTTAAGATGTGATAAATCAGTACTGTATCATTACTCAGCTACCTGGACAATCTTTGAACCAAGAGCATGCTGAATATCAGAGTAGGAAACCACATCCTTCTCCATGAACATACCCAACCTACCTACCAGTCACCTTAGGCCATTCCCTCACCTATAAACACCACATTCAGAAGGTCGGCAGTAAAGTCTCTGCATGGGTAGCTGCCTTAAGATGTTCACCCAGCATGACATGGGGTGCCAACTTCAAAGTGCTCAAAACCACCACTCATGCAATGGTATATGCCCCAGCAGAATACTGTGCTCCTATATGGTCCAGAAAATGTCACACTAAAAAACAAGACACTGTACTTAACAGCATGCTAAAACTCATAGCTGGCTGTACAACTTACACACACGTACTTCCTCCACTCTCAGACATTAGACAATGGACTCTAACATTGTTACTGGCAATAGAGGTGACAGATGACAAAAAAAAAAAAAAAATCACATGCTTCATCAACTGCTAACTGAAGACCCAAACAAACGACACCTTAGAGGTTAAATCTGTGCATGAAGCCCACAAGATCCTGGAAGAGATTGGGGATGTTGTACCAAAACTATGGGCAGCGTTGGAGTGGGACAACTGTTGAAAAAGGTCAGAACTATCCCTACAGTGTTTTATACCATCACCAAACAAGCCCCCATTGGGCATAACCTTGACAGAGAAGCATGGGTCAAGCTGAACAGACTGAGATCTGGATGCAGATGCTTCAAAACAACACTTCACAAGATGAACATCTTGGACAGCCCCTGTGTGAATTCTGTGTCCAACAAACAGCACAGTACTGAAAACTGCAATCTCTATAAATGCTCTACAAAATGGGGTATATGCAATCTGCACATTGAGCGATAGATAATATCAGACACTAGCTCATAGATCAGGTGACATATAAAGGAAAAAGTAGCAGCCCTGCCCCCCACAATGGACAATACCCCCCTCCATGTGGACCAGCAAGCCCCACCCCTCCCAGGGGCCACCAAACCTCCCCTATCCTGCAAGCCATTTCCCAGTGCAAGTTCTATTGGCATTCATGAGTGTTGGGAGCTGAGCAAGTAAGGCTTGGTGAAAAAGGGAAGGTTGATTTGCCAGGAGGGTGGGTTGTTCATCTGGGAGTGGGGGGGTTGGGGAGCTAAAAATGGCCCCTGGTCCTGGCAAAGCGGGGGAGAAAGGCTTGGGGGCTTTCTGTGGACCCCACAAGCCCACCTGACATCTCCGGACCCCACCAACCCCCTGCAGAGCCCACTTGCCCCACCCCCCAATCCTCCCACAGATCCCACCCTGCCCCTCCAATCCCCCAATCCCTCCTGCAAACTCTACTTGCCCCCTGATCCCTGTTGTGGACCCTGTCTGCCTCCACCAATCCCCCCCACCCCCCATGGACTCTGATCCTCCTGCTACAGCCTGCTTGCCCTCCTGATCCCCGCCCAACCTTCCTGCTAACCTCCCCATCCTTGCACCTGGAGCCTGCTTGCCCCCTCAGTTCTTCCAACCCTCCCTCACTAGCCCCCCACACTCCCAACTTTCCTTAAATCATGTGGCTATTTTTTAACTACATCTAACCTCCCCCAAATGTCTGTATGCAGCCTTAGACGTCCATTAGAATTATTCCCACATCACAGGAGATACTCAGGGTCTGTCTGCAGCAATGACAGAAACAGCATAAGAGTACAGGCAAGCCTAGGATGTAGAGCATATAATTCACCCGCAACAAGCTCAAACATTCCAGTTGTACATGATACTGGAGCAGCAGCACCCTCAAATGTGACAGACCCACCCCACAGATCCCCTTATTTCAATATGGATTATGATCAGCTCTGTTTTTGCCAGACACTATAGTATAAAACAGAAAAAAAAGCAATAACCCACCAAATGCAGCCATGGCCTTCCTGGAGAAACAGCAGAAACACTTTCTCTACTTAGAAAGTGAAACAACCATTTCCTCAACCCACAAGACACATCTTGTTGGTGGAAGCTTTAGCTGAACTGAAATCAAACAGGAGGTCCTGATCACATGCTTCCCTGGCACTGTCCCTGCTTGCAAACAATCAGTGTAAGGCAACAGGGCACTCTCTTAACATAGAAACTGGATCCAGAAGGAAAAGGAGGATCAACACAGGCTTCCCTATGTATATACTCCCCCTACACATTCCTTAAGTAAAAGCTAAGGAATATGCGTGTCCTTATGCCAGAAAAAAAAAGAGCTAACCCAATCCCTTTCTCAGCTCCAAGCATTCCAAAAAAAAGGTGCTGTTTCCATCATGAAAGTATCATCCATCAATAATTAGTTTGGTAGACAACATGGTTTACTTTGGAAGATGCTTTGCAAAGCAAATCAGTGGGGTGGAGAAGAAAGGCACATTGCATACATTATACAGCCATATACATATTCCACAGCAAAAAGGCATTAAGAACAAAGCTACAAAGCATCATAAATGCAGATTCAAATATGAAAGCTAAGCAGTGGTGGTTTCATTTGTTACTCATGCCTTAAACTACAGTCTCTGCCAGAGGCTCAATCAGTGGTTCAGGTATTCTCTTCAGTCAAGCCTGGCATATCACTGCTTCTGTCACTGCTGATTTCTTCTCTGTCTGAATCACTAGGGTGTTGCCTCTTTCAAAGGTAACAAAGTCCAACTAAAGTGCGAAGTCTAGTGAACCTTCAATTCTTTCCCAGTCTGAGACCCACTAGTACTTTTGATAACACCTCCTCTTTGTGACCCCTTGCCACCTCTTTGGACTACTTTTTATCCATTCCAGGGCACCTCGTGCAACAAACTTCCTAAAAAGATATTTCTTAACCTATATCCAAACAGCTTCTCCAAAACTTCTCTAGCTACCACCCCTTCTTTACTTGGGCAAGTGTTTTATGCCAGCTGTTGCTAACTGGTCCCTTAATCGTAGCTGGAGAAGTAATTGGCCCACCATTTAACCAGTTCATGACTGTTACCTTGTACTATCTATATACTCTATCCATCAGAGACCTCCCCCCTCTGAAAGACAGGGAGGCCCCACTTTAGATACCATACCCCTCAACCCCTTTGTATGGGATAAATCTGTGTTATTGTGGTAGCAGCCTGCCTGACATTCCACTTAGAAAGAATATGTCTGGAAACAAAGGTGCAATTCATGCAGTAACATTCATCATGTGTTCAGCCCCTTTCAACAAGACAAAATGGGTTAATTATCCAAAGGAGTTGTGTAGAAGGTACTACACAACCCTGAAGGCCCCAATTACTCATTTGAGGGCTGGGCACTCTGTTACTGTTATAGCATGCACATTTCCCAATATAGGTGTTCTTCTCTCACAGTCTGGAGACAATACTATGCACATAGCTACTTTGAATTTGTCCATTTGTGGGATGAGTTGCTTTGCAAAGTCAGGAGTTTGCTACACCAGCTGCATGCATCCATAGGGTCACTGATCCTGAAGAAAGCTGTCTTACATTTGTACCTTCCAATAAGCAGAAGCTTTTGTAAGTTCAAAAAAGAGTGTAGCTAAAGGAAAGGCTACTAGGGCAACCTTTCTTTAGCAGTCCACAAGACTTCAAAAGAAGATTACTTTCTTTGACGGTCAGTCAAGCTGGTTTATATGCAGTCCCTGCGAGTTTCCTCTGATTGCAAGGTTAAAGAAGAGTAGATATGGTCAGAGGCCAGGGTAACCTCCATCTTCCTGTGATGGCCAGTGGGGCGCACCGTCTAATCATAAATCTATCTGATTTCACATGTTCTCTCTAAAGGGGCTAGGGCCTTCCCTTGTCTGTAACAGGGTTGGATACCCTGAATAACCAATATTGTACTCTACCTCATGTAAGAACTTTTATGATGTTATCTCTAGACCTATTTTTTTATTACAGGCCAGTGGTGCCCAACCTTTTCGGGCCACAAGCCAGATGAGCAGTGCCAGGTTTGTCTGCAGGCCCAAACTGGTGCTGGGCTAGTTGGGGCCTCATTCAACTTCATGGAAACATCCTGGCTAGGGCCAATCTAGCCATTAGGGGCTCGGCCCAATGTTGCTGTGTGGATACAGCTCAGCTGGGACCTGATCCAGCCACATAAAAACAGTTCAACCAAGGCCCAGTTCCATATGGCTGCACCAGGCCCCTGCCAGGCTGTTTCCACATGGCTGGATCAGACTCCAGCCGGCCTCCTGTCATGTGGCTGGATCACACCCTGGCTCAATCCAGCCATGCAGGAAAAGCACCCAATCCCTTCCACACGAGGCTAGCCTGCCTACAGGTGATTCAGCCATATGAGGCTTGGAAACTTGGTGGTGGAGGAGCGGTAGCAATGTTAGTTGACACTGCTTCTCCACGACCAAACTTCTGGACCTGTGGAGAGACGCACAGCTGGATTATATGGCTCTGCAGGCTGGATCAAGCCAGCCAAATGGGAGGCTGAGCATCCCTCTTACAGGTGGTATAACCTGGAGGAATTGCTCCAAAAACCACTTGCCATCTAGACCAGTCTCTAATGAGTTTTCAGCACTTACTGTATCACTAATTCTTGGAGTTCATTTTCAAGGGCAGCATGTCCTCTCCTACAGGGATAAGAATTTAGCTCCATTCTCCCATTCCTAGTCCAGAGACTCTACACTGTTAGGCAGCTAATGTGTGCACCATATGGGCTTTCCCTACCTTTGCCTGCTTATAGGCACCTCTCACAATGAGATCCTTCAATACCCTCCCATTATAAAAACAAGCTATACAACTTTAGTGCAGCTTTCACCCCTTCTGCAATCTTTTATGCCAGCTGCTGCTAATTATCCCCTTAGTTACAGTTGGAAAAAGAATTGTATCCATCTATTAAACCTTCCTGGATTGTAGCAAGGTAGGAGCTCTATATATCTGTATGTACTGCCACTGGAGATCAGCAATCTTTAAGAACCTAAATAAAACAATATATAATTATATAAACTGGAATTTCTTGCAAAGCAATACATAAATAAGTGGCAGTAGAACATACACCATCATCAGACATTACCTGAGTTTTAAGCCTCAGAGAGCTACAAACTTGATTTCCTTCTTAATTTACATTATCATTACTCCTTTGCATGAAATTGAAGCACAAATCTAAATAAATCCATGCTGAATAGGTTGCATCTACCTCCAAGTGGAAAACTAACAACAAATAATTTCAATGTCAATTTTTTGTTCAAAAGCAGATTGTAAGATATTATTTAAAATGATGAATCAATTTCTTTTTTTTTTCTCTTTGTATCTCTCTCAAACATTTCACTGCAGGAATTTGATATTTGCATTTGAAATGTACACTGTGCTGGTTATGTAAGCCCTGCAATCAGAGAATAAATATGATGCCATGTAACTTATGTAACTATTGGTATAAAAAAAAAGTTCTAGTTAAGGACTCAAGTCAGCAGAGCACTTACCCATGTACTGAAGTTTAAGTGTTTTGCTGAGAGGATCATAATCATTTTCCGAAGAGCTAGATCCATTGAAAGATTTAGATGCCTAGGCCTCACCATATTGCCTTTAGAGGTCTTAGCCCATAATATACATCTGCAAAAATCCCTCTCAGCAGCCACCTAATCATCACCCAGGCATACCCAGATCTGCCTAATACATGATTATTGCTGAGCATCTAGGAGAAACTAGAAGCATTAGAGTGAAATCCGATAAAGGACTTGGGGGACTACACTTGTGGTAGACTGACCCAGAGGAGTCTAAGTGTTTTGATTTAAACCATTTTGTTTGTTGGCTGTTCTTCCTGCAAGGCATGAGCATGGCTGAAGAGGAGTAGAAAGGCTGTGGTGGGTGCCTAGGGAAGGCAGTACACATCTTGAGTAATTCTCTTTAAAGGAGGAAGGTGGCAAGGGAGAAGGACTGCCATATGGAAGAACTAGCAACAGAGCCCAGAAAGGGACCAATACTTAAGGTGGGGGCATGGAACAACTGGAGACGGTGCCCTCTGACAGATGGCTAAGCAGAGGCTAGTGACAGGGTACAAGGAGGAACTGGTGGCTGGTGGAGACTGGGCCTGAGAGAGAGACTAGTACCCCCAACTGGCTGCCCTTTTCTAGAGCTCAGAGTGAGTGAACCCCTAGAAAAAGTAGAGACAAAAAACTGTTGGCCAAATCCTGTAATAGGGAGAAATAATTTGCTTCCCTGATGTGATGAAAGGGGCCTTGCATGTTGTACTACCTTCCAGGTGTGTAGCCCCTCTCCTCCACTTGTCTGCCATGACTTGATGTTATTCTATAAAGAGAGAGGGGTTCAATGGAGATCTTCTTCCTGGGAGGGCTTCCCCAGGAAACGGCAGTACTCACTATTCAGGCGCAATGTTCCACAGGGCTCTGCCT
>NW_005842451.1:1170307-1176603 GCF_000455745.1 Alligator sinensis
TTCAGCACAATGGTGGTTCGGTCTTGCTGGCTCAACCACAGCTTGCCTCGAGAGGAATCCCATGTCAGAGTGGGCTCGATTGGTATTTTCCGGCCGCCCCTCCTGCCTGGACAAGTAGCCTTCCCTCCCTCGAAGCTGGCCAGCTATATATGTGTAATGTAGTGCCTACTGCCATGCCACTGAGTAGGGTGCTTTGTTCCTATGCCTCTTCTCTCTCTCTCTTATTTTCCTTTTTTCTTTTTTTCTCAAAAGAAATAGACTCCTGGGGAGGAGAGGGATGTGGAGCTGCCTCCTTTTCCCCAGTCTCCTACAGGGGGCTCAAATGTCTCCCCTGCTCTGCCTCCTACAGGGGGCTGAAACGCCTCCCCTGCTCTGCCTGCCACAGGGGGCTCAAACTCCTCCCCTGTTCTGCCGCAGGGGGCTCAAATGCCTCCCCTGCTCTGCCTGCTGTTGCTGCACTGGCTGTGCTGCTCCTCTCCTGTGCAGGAGCCTCAGCGCATCTGGTGTGTTGCAAGTTAGCGCGCTCCCTCTCTGGCTCCTCTACCCCCCCCAGGTTCCGGCAGGGTTTTTAAATCTTCCTGCAGTAGCCTGAATGGCTGCCACGATTGGTCCAATCAGATTGGACTGATTAAACAGCTGGCATAATGCCAGCTCGTGCAGCTGTGGCTGCAGTTCCTGCTCCTGCTCTGGCTGCCCGGCAGGAGGTAAGTTTCCCTCGTGGGGGGGGGCTGTTTATGGGGTTTGGGGGCCCTGGGGACTGCCTTCTCCCCTTCGGGAGCCTGTGGGAGTGCCTCACCACCACACCTGAGCAGGCCAAAAGATAGGGGTGAAGTACTGAGGCACCGCAGTTATGAACATGGCAGGGTGAATTCTGTGGCCAGTCCCCCAAACTTACATTTATCATCAAGGTGTAGCAGGTGAGGCAACAGGGATGTTCTTCTGACTAGGCCACATCTATCCATTCTTGCTGGAGTACCTTAGGAAGCTAGGATTAATATGGGCACCAGAGGGCACCATAGATGACTTCAAACATGTGAGACAGCTGAAAATTATGTCTGTGTGATAAAGGTACTTGCTGAAGGCTCTATGAAGATTAGACCAAGTGTTTGTTCTGTCATTTGTTTAGATATTAAGCTATATGTTGTTGCTAAGAGCCTAATTAAAGTTTAAGACGCAGTAAGGCTTTGTATAAAGTAAGGCCTAATAAATTTAGCAAAGCCTTAAAGTAGTAAGGCCCTGTGGCATAGTTAAAATTAACCTTATCAATAGAATGCAAGGCTTGTACTGTTATTAGTTAGTCTAAGGACAGTTGAAGTAAAAAATATCTGAATGGCTGTAAGTTATCAGCACAGCTCAGAAATTATAAATTGGCTGGCACATCCGGAAATCATTTAGAAGGAAGATGTAGCTCTGTAAAAGAAATACTGATTTAAGATTAGTTGCTGGCCTAGATCAGTGGGCCCGTGGACCTCGAGGAGCCCAAAGACTGAATACCAGGGTCCTTCCCAGTACCCCTCAGACAGCGCTGATCCGGGATGCCTGACTTCACTGAGCTTTGCAGAAGAGAAACTAGCTGTACATCAAGCATCAGAGGGGACTGCTGATAAGTTGCCGATGTGAATTATTATTGTCTGTCTGTTGTTTTGTTATCTGTGCGTAGTCGTATTTTTGTTAAGTCAATAAACCTTTCTTACCTTTCTACCCCTGACCATACTCTCAATCCTGAACCCTCCACAGCTGGATGGGACAACATGGGTCCTGTTACACCCAACTCCTCCCAGAAATACATAAGTGAGGCCATTTCCGGCTAAATTAATCACTCAAGCATGCCAGGGTTCAAGGTCTTAAAAGCCACAGTAGAAAGATGCCAATTTGCTTTTAGGTCTCAACAGTGTATTTCTACATTTAGAGTGCAGGAGTGAAAGTGCATGGGTAGGGTCTACTCAAGAGGACATCCCTAATGGGATTAGCTGCTGCTTTGGTTTAGACATACCCCTAAGGCTTGAAGAGAGGAGTATCCCTCTCCTAAGCTATTCAGTAGGATGGCTCCTTACTCAACTTGTGAGCACTTACCCTTTTAAAGGCACCTTAGTCTTCTCCATGTCTTGTAGAGGGACTTAGGCACCTTATAGAGATCTGTGAGCAACAAGACAAATAAGGGAGGCACTGCAACACGCAGCTTCTAGGCACCCTAATTTCTTTCATGTTTTTAATTCTACCTGTTCCGGATATTTCTTTTCCTGTTAATTTTAATAAACAAAAATGCCATCTGCTCTTAAAAGGCTATAGTTTTCACCAGGCTTAATCAATTAGTCTGCTACTGATATCAAGTGCCACTGACCCATTTCACTTCTTGTAATCAGAATGTTGTTCAATAAAACCCCTGAATGACTCAGATGACTGCTCAAAACCAGCTGGACCAGGCCAGATGGCAAAATATACATTGATCAGCCATGTAAAATAGTCCCCCTATGAACATTACTTGCAATCAGCAGACTACATTCAATACACAGTGTAATTTTTAGGTGCAGTTTATATACATTTATCAGACGATTTGTATGTCTTTCTGCTAATGCTGCAAAGTTACACAGTGAATAAATCACACCAAAGAACTACGTTAAAATAAGGATGGATTTGCAAAATTAAGAGCTTAAAAAATTAAAAAGTGTTAGAATTAAACTTGCCTGTCCAGTTTTCATTCAATGTGTTCTGTATATGCATTATGATGCAGTCCTTAATTACATGACTGTGTTATAGTTTCACTCGACTCCGGCCTCATTTAATACCTGGAACAGACAGCATTCACTTACTGAGCATCTATTCAGTATTTTGCTTTCCCTTCTCCTTGTTCAGTGCGTTGCTGCATGCCATATGTACTGCACAAGAGTCATACCCTATTCTTAGGGCAGAAAAGCTCAAGAGGAAATTAATAATTCTGACTTCTAGTAGGCTTTGAACAGCATGGAATAAATAAGGCATGGGGCCTCGCACTGAATAACATGTAAAGAAAATATTGTGTAGCTTGCTCATTAAGTGAATTCTGAACATTGAATGAGGCAGTTGTCATGTTGAAAACAATAGCATGCAATAGCAAACCATATTTCTTGAAATATAAAAACACTTTTAAAAATAAGTTATTTCTTCCAAAGGTGGCCATGGTCTTGAATTTGAATAAAATAAAAAAGTTGTCATGTGCACCATAAGAGTTGTATCCTTTTAAATGCATCTTTAATTGACATTCTAGCTGGGCATCTTATAATTAGAGGAATACAGTAATTAAGGAATGTTATAATGCACATACATAAAGGAACCAAATTGAAGTCAGTGTTCAACTCCTACAGGCTTAATTTTTAATGTTCTTTTAATGTATTTTTGTGCAGTTATGTATATTTGTATCAAAGCAAATGAAACAAAAAAGACATTCCTTCATGGGGCTTCATATTGCTGAGGAACTACCTGGTTGTCAGGATGAGACCTACAACAAAGACATCTTCTGCTGAAGCTAACAGAGTAACTGACGGTAAGCTGCTGTCCCTTATATGGAGCAGCCGCTGGCTTTTTGCCAGAGGGTTTCCCCATTTTTTTGCTAAAAGCAGAGGAATGCCAAGACTTGGGAATCTTGGATTCCATACCAGGTTTTGACTTCTGCACTGTCTTGCTCGATGTCCATGCTACCCTGAATCCTCCAGTTCCCTAGCTAATCAACTTCCCAGCCTGGCCCATCTCCCATGCTCTGTCTCCTGGGCCTTGGAAATGGAAAGTGTTCTCGGGTAAAAAAAGAAATGATGACAAAAAGGTTCTTTCCTGGACCTGGCGGAACAAACTACAGAGAGCCAAAATAGCCAAGAACCGGTCTGCAGGTATCCTGACAAGACAGCAGAATGGCGGTGCTGGATCAGCATGTTCCCACAGTTGCTTCTGGTAGTGGAAGCACACAGAGCTACAGCTGTAGACTAATGTTACCCTGATATAATTACAGCAGAAAGCCAAAGGGAAGCAGCAGTTTTAGTCTACCTTGAGTTGAATTGCCCAAGAGACACAGGGAATTTTGCTGGCCTACGGAGGTCTAATTTATGGCTCCCCAAACTAGCACTCATGAACAGGAATTATTAACTAGTATCCCAGCTATAGCTGAAATAGCTGAAAGATGGAAAGCTAAGCACTACTCTACTGGAAAAATATTCTCTCTGTCTCATTTGCCTGAAAGAGCAAGGTCCCAGAGGCTGAATATTTCTCTCTTGGCTCTAAGTGCAAGTAGATCAAAGCTAATACATAGTAAAGTACCATCTGGTTCACTCCTTTCTGTGCTGTCACTAGGCTAGGATATATGCCTTCTCCCAGGACATAGGTGATCAGAAAAAAATGAATATGCAGACTTTGTGAGACATATTAAGTGAAATGTGCTGGGTCAAAGGTGTAGGGTAATGCTGTTCAGTGGCAGGCATGACAAAGACAACACAGGACCTTCTATCAATAAAGTACTAGTGGTGATCCACATCCTCATATATGAGTTAGATTTGTCATATTCTTGAATGAATGTAAAAAAAAGGTTTAAGTCCCTTTGATTTCTTTTCAAACCAACCTTGTGTCCAGATTTAAAGACACAACTAGAACAGGAATCCTGCTTTATCTTCTGCCAAGAAGAGGCTGTAGTTGAGTGGATAAAAAAAAGATGTACTCCTGTTCCATGAAACTTTTCAAGATTTCAAAACTTTCCCCATTGTCTCAAATCAAATAAAAGATTTTGGTTTGTGTAGCATGTAAGCAAATGAGAGTGAAGAATAGCTTTTAGCTCTGTGGTTAATGCACTTAGTAAGAATGTGGAGGAACCCAAATTCAAGTCCCGGTTGATTTGATTCAGAGCTGGGAGTTAAACCTGGGTTTCCTATATCCTAATTAGTCAACAGCCTATTTGCTGCTCTGGAGTGGGTTTGTCCTCTGACTAAAATAATCCATTCTTAGACCTGAGAAGCCACTCTGCACAAAAGCTTTATAAAAATGGTACATTCTCAATAAAAAATAGTGTTATTGAATCAGCATTTTCTGATAAGTTTTTCCTCCCAAAAAATCCTTGATCAGATCTAGCTGGTAGAAAAGAAGCAGAGACAGTAAAATATCCAGTGTGGAAAAAATAAACAAAATAAAATAGGGGCATATATACGCTTGCTAACTATTAATGCCGCCCAGAGTTTGGCCAGAGGAGGGGAAAGAGAGAAAGGTTTTATTCAAACCTAACAACAGATTGTTTCAGGAATTAATCACCCTTGACATGTACTTTAGTTTACATTTTTTTAAAGTTAGTCAACTCTATGTTTTGAGTGGAGGTTATGGCCTCCAAGAAGCAAATGCATAATTCAATCCACTTTATTTTCTATGAGAAGAGGCCTCGTTACATACTAACTGTACAAAATGGTTTTCAGCTTTTACTCAAGCTTCTTACATGTGAAAATATGACCAGTTACACTCAAGCTGTCGCTGGGCTTTTCCTCCTCGCCCCTTAAAGTTCTGAAGCAGTACCAATCCAAAGGCTTTGGCATTACTTAACCTTTCACGTCATCTGTAGTTAATAATGCAAAGAGACTATAAAACTAGCAGTTACATACAACACACATTGTTCAGATACTTACGTAAGTATCTGTTTTCACCGATCCCTGCTTGAGTGACACCCACAAGCATATTTTAATAAACTGGAATGATTTTAATTAAAAACTTCTGATTCAGCTGATGCCCAAATGCCCCAAACCGCCATCATGCCTATAGTCAACTATTATCCATTATTATAGAATCACTAGCCAATTGCCTGTCATGAATGACGGAGCATTTCAGGGAGAGCTGACATGCCCCCCACTACTCACGCTTTGGGGCCAGCCATGTAAACCAGGGGCAGGCAATTATTTTGGGTGGGGGGCCACTTACCGAGCTTTGGCAAGCTGTCGAAGGCCACATGGGTAGCTCCGCCCCTTGGCAGGTGCCCCACCCCCTGGTCACCATCTTGGGACAGGAAGTCCTGCCCCCTAACCCCTGACTTTTGCCACTAGAAGTCCCTCCCCTTCCCCCAGAAGTACTCCTTCCAGCAAGGGGTTGTGCCATCTTGGAACCAGAAAAATACCAAATTATATTCTAAAAAGGAAACATGTACAGCATTCATTAATCTGATTTCAAAAAATATTTTTGTCCCAATTTACATGTGTTTGTGTAGTGTACATAGAGAGCACAATAGCTTCAAATGAAGTTTTACTCTTGCGTATTGTGGGGGGTGGGTATAGGTTTGTGGGGGCCCATGGGGGTGTGGGGGG
>NW_005842451.1:1176797-1189577 GCF_000455745.1 Alligator sinensis
CTGCACCCCCACCCACCCCCCCCCCCCCACCCACTCTGCCCCTGGCTGCACACACACACACACACTCTGTGCCCCTGGCTACACAAGCACACCCACCCACACACTGTGCTCCTGGCTCCACAGCTGCACCCACCCAGCCACTCTGCTGCTGGCTGAACAACCAAACTCACCCAGCCACCCAGCCTTTGTCTCCACACCCAAACCCACCCACCCACTGTGCCCCTGGCTGCACAACCACACCCACCCACACACTCTGCTCCTGGGTCCATAACCACACCCACCCACCCACTCACTCTGCCCCCAGCTGCACACACAACACACACCCCACACATACCCACACCACACACACACATGCACACCCTAACAGCGACTCCATGCTCCCCGCTCCATTGATGCAGCCGAGCCATGGGGTACCACAATGCTGGCAGGCCGGGAGTGCAATTGCTGGGGGTGGGGTGGGGTGGGCTGGGCTGCTCAGTCTTGCTGAGGCTCCTCCTGGGTCCTACTGCCCCTGTCTCCTATCAGCTTTGACAAGAGCCAGGGCAAATCAATACAGTTTTAAAACCTAAGGGCTCCCTGCCTGAGGGGGCAGGGCCAGGCAGCAAATTGCCACCCAGCCTCTCCTTGGCACATGCATAGTTGGCCCCCAGCATTACAGACAGTAAGACAGAAGTACTAAGTCTTTTAGTATATTAGAACAGAAAATTGGGGTTGGAAGGGACCTCAGGAGGTCACATCCAGTCCAACCCCCTGCTTAAAGCAGGAGCATCCAGAACTAAATTATTCTAGCCAGGGTTTTGTCACGCCAGGACTTAACCACCTCCAAGGCTGGAGATTCCACCACCTCTCTGGGTAACCTGTTCCAGTGCTTCACCATAGAGATAATTTTTTTTCCTAATATCCAACTTAAACCTCCCTTGCTGCAGCTTGAATTAAATTATATATATTTAGGCTAAAGTTTTCAATCAACAAGACCTGCTTGGTTTTTGGGAAGTCAAACAACTTATCCAAGTAGTTAAATATGAATTCAGTAGCCTCTATCTAGATACTTTATTTGAAACATACTGGCCTTAGAATAAACTTGTGAAATAAAAAAAAAAGCATGAGTGTATATTGTCTAGCAAGTATGTTTACAGTGAAAATGGGAAGCCTGTAAAGTTTTAAACCAAGATTACAGTATTTCTAACAGAAATAAATCTGCAAGGGGCCTATGTCTGTATGTAAATTTATTACCAATATTTTTCCATGAAGGATGTGGGAGGTAATATAGAAGAATAGTTGAGTCCTGTTAATGCAAAATTGTAATATGTCAGCCTACTTTTCCAGCAGTCGAAGATAGCATTATCCATGCATCTCTGCTACTATATGCAAATTATATCCAAAGTTAAATATTATTATCTGTACAAGCTGTCAGTTGTTCTTTTTTCGAGGGCTAGGGTTCATTTTCCAGCAGTCTAGAATAGCACTATCTGTGAATCTTTGGTATGATATGCAAATTATACAGAAAGTTAACTGTTATTATCGGTACATGCTTAGAATGCCTCACATTTAAGGAGCCAGGGTTAATTCAGATGGATTTCCCAAGATTCCCTGTTCGCTGCCTTTTTTGGTGCCTCAGGTAAAAAATTCTAAAACTGGAAGGTAATGATGCATATCATAAACAATGTTTTCAGTGGAACAAGAGCAAAGAAAAGCCAGTCATTGAATATAACACTGTATACAGGAAAGGTACAGACCTGAAAGATGTCCCCTCTTCTCATGTATGCAACAAGGAAGAGACTGGAAGTGGAGTACATAAGGCAGATGTTCAAGGGTATTTAGTATTTTACAAGTAAGCCTAGATTAAATTGCAAATTATGAATGCCATTTTTACCAGTTCCTAGTGTACAGGGTTTTAAACTTTAACATTTAGATTTCCATGACATTTTGGGAAATCACAAAGTTTTCTTTCCAGGAGTCATGCCTAAATTGTGTCTGAAAAATTCAATCAAGATGTGTATGAAAATCAAGAGATGTGATTGTACCTCAGTTAAAACAGCTCAGTCTAGACAAGGTTGGGAGCCAGACATATACCTCTACTGCTGATTAGACTTAAAAATCCTACAAAAGGCAGGGATTTCTTTGGACAATATCTTTTATAAGGCCAACTATATAGCTGGGATAGAGTTAGACAAGCTTTTGAGTATAAGATGTTCTTCTGCTCTGCAGGCACAAGTTACAAAAGGTGCTACATTTTGTAGCATCTTTATCTGCTACCTCATGAAACAGGGGGTCAGCTTTTCACCCAATCTGCCATTGTTTAGGCTGTTTGCATTGTGCACTTGTGTTTGGTCACAGCTATAAGCTGCTTTATGCGGCCAGATCATGTGAAAATTGTCACTTCTGTCTGCACCCCTGGGGCACCTGAAGAACTCTGACAGCTCAAGCTTCAGGTCAGGTCACCTGACCTGCAGAAGAAGGTCTTGAATTCAGAAACTTGCCTAACTCTATCTCAACTATGGCGTTGGTCCAATAAAATATATCACCCAAAGAAATCCTTCTCTCTTACATCATTCCTGTGCCATCATGCCTACAAAAATCATTCTAACTCTACCTTAAAAATCCTCCATCTACAGGGTGAAATTCCCAGTCAAGAGGTGTATACATAGTGCAGAAGTTTCATTTAAATCCTCACATCAGAGTTTCTTTAAGTGCAACTTCAGCAGTGCCCAGTCCTTGCAGTGGCTCTCTGAACTAGAGTAATTTTCTCCTTCACATATTATAAACATGGTTTGCCTAGGCTTTCCAGCAGCCCATTTTTATCACCACACTCCAGATGGGGAAAGTGGAAGGGGTAAATAACTTGACCAATATCATACAGCTAATGCTGGGTTAAATAACTTGACCAATATCATACAGCTAATGAGTGACAAAAACCAGGATAAGAAAACAGATGTAAATACTAGTCCCACATATAATCCAATATGCTACAGTACAACCGAGCTAAACTGATTTCCTCAAGCTGGATTCCCACCTCTGTAAAACAGAGTCAACAATATTTGCCAAAAGGTGACATCTGAAAATTCACATAATTTAAGATGTCTGCAATCTCTGATTGGACAAGAAATTGTTGTTGTTTATAAATTTAAAAGTTTGACTCTTGGAAATATTTTTTAAAAGATATAAAATGGCTTCAGTTTTACAGAAAATGCAGTAAAACTGGAGAGAGGCTGATTTTGGCAAGGGAAAAAAGCCCACTAACAGTGAACATTTCACCCAGCATCCCCAGCAATGCAATCGTTTCTCAGCTAGAAGCAATCCCGTAGTACATAATTGAGACTGTCAGGAAGGAGCCGTATTTAGTTGAATGTCTGTTTTGATAGGTCCAAGGGCTGCACACATCCTCTTCCTGACCACAGTCAGAACTGGTTTTCTCATTAATTCCACTACAAATTCTCCTCATTTTTATTCTAAAACTATTTCCTTTTTCTGAGCTAGACATTTATATATTGAATGATGTTAGAAACCAATACCAGAAGCCTTTCAAGTGAGAACAATTTGTTTTTTTAAATGGTTGCCTGAAGTGTGAATGAGACAAAATTATAGCCTGTCATGTGTTGTTTTCCAAGAAAACCAAATCATCTCAATGTAATGAAGCTTTAGATTCCCCAGTTCTTGGTATCTCACTGGCTAGAAGCTTTCTGCTGCCTATTCTAATCTATTAGGGAGAATGTGTCTCCATCATCATTTTGACAAGGCATCTCCTTTATCCCCCTAGAAATTCAAACAGTTAGATGCCTTCATATTCTGAGCATAAAAATACCCACTCCCAAAACTGCATACACATACTTATTTCAATTTCTCCTTGTCCCATTATATAAGTGCTTATTTCTTTGCTTATTTTCCATCAGTCTCTTTCCCACTACCAAAGACTGAGCAACAGAAATTATTTCTCATAGTCAAAGGTTTGACTACAATTTTTCTGTCAGCGTTGTATTAGACATATGTGACAAAAGTGCATGCGAGTCAGTGACAGAGATGCTCATTTTTGGATAAGCCCCTGGACTGGTACTCAGCAAATCCAGATTCAATTCCTAATTGTGCCACAGTCTTCCTGGGGCAAGTCACATAGGGCAAGAAGTTAATTGTCAAGTCCCATTGGTTTTTCAGGGTGTTACACATCCCATTCTGTGCTCACTCCACAAAGGATACAAGTCTGATACGACTCTCAGCTGAGAGCTTTAACTCAAGCTTCAGACTGCTGCTTTTAGCTTGGAGGGGGTGGGGGAGCCTAGCTCAGTCCCTGAAGTGATGGCCATCTGATGTCAGCTTTTAAATGTCAGAAGATGGGAATAGTAAAAAAGATACTGCAAGTAAAATGCCCTTAACGTTTCTGAGATGCTAATATGCTACAGTGAAGGAGCTATCAGTACCAGTACAAGGAGAGTACAGAGTCTTCCAACAAAAATCATTCAAACTGCAGAACAAAAAAGCCTAACTTTGTTCATTCAACCACAACAGAAGTAGCAGTGCTGGTCATGGGCTGGATCCCAGCACATTTATGGAACTGGATTCCAAACAATGCAGTTTGGCTCTACCACAAACCACAAGGCTTAGTAGACATCTAGGATTGAATCATCTCTCTGTTTTGGACTCCCTGGGAGGTGTGAGATGGGGGGGGTTAAATTTTCTAAAGCTGAGGAGGACCTGAAACCCAGGGTCCCCACTGGGTTAGATTGTTATGCAAAATCCCATTAGGGCAGTGTGGAGCTTGCACCCCTCTTGCCACCCGGCTTATCGGGGTGTGGCCCCTCCCCTCAACTCGCCTGCCATGACTTTGATGTTAAACGCACTTTAAGAGGGGTCTGCAGTGGAGATCTTTCATGGATGGGCCTCCCAATAGACAGCGGTACTTACGATCGTCCAACGTGATGTTCCACAGGGCTCCGCCTCCCCTACACCCCGTCCACTTGCTAACCGGTGGGTGATGCGTTACGGATGTTTTCTGGCCCCATATGACAGCCTTGGACCAGTCCCCCAGGTTCTGGTCACTCTCTCTCCCTTCTTGGGGAAGATTTCTTTTTTTATACAAAATATTCCTCCAAGTAAGGAGGAACTGCAGGGTTGCCTCCCTTATCCCAGCCCCCTCTCAGGTTCTCAGGTGCCTCCTCTCCCTTACCGTAAGCAGGGTGCTCCCTTGCTTCCTTGGTGTAAGCCTCTACAGGTGGCTATGCGGGTGCTCCTGCTTTGCCTCCTGTTTTGCCTCCTGCTTTGCCTCCTGCAGGAGGCTTAAAGCCTTTCTCTATGCTGCCTGCTTGAGCCCCACAGGCTGAATTATCTCCTCCCTGTGCCGGAGCCCGCCTCACGAGCTGCCAGCTCGTGCTCTCTCTCTCCGGCTCTCTCCCCGTCCTCACTCCGACAGGGCTTTTAAACCTTACCGCAGCAGCCGGTATGGCAGCTGGGATTGGCTCAGCTGTTCCCCGCACCGGAAACAGCTGATGAAACAGCCAGCATAATGCCGGTTCACACGGCTGCGGCCGTGGGCACGGCTCCTGCTCCAGCTGCTCTCCAGGAGGTATGTTAGTCCCTCTGGGGGCTTGTTCTCAGGGTCTGGGGTCTGCGAGCTCTACTCTCTGCCCCTCAAAAGCCTGTGGGGGCACCTTGCCGCCACAGGCAGCTACCCTAAGAGACTGAACTATGCTTTCCAAATCTGAAGTGAATGGAGGCACCTCAATGCAACCTGACTCAGAAGCCCTAGTCCTGAGAAGCACATTAGTTCAGACACCACTATGCTTAGTGGCTGCCTCGTGTGCCTCCGGGCCTTCTATGTTACCCTTTGGAGGTACCAAACTCTCTAAAGAGAAGTACCTCTCAAAGATAATACAAAAGGCCTAGGCACCTAGCCCAGTCTAGTTAAATCACTCTTCAGGGATGTTTAGGTCTTCCCATTTACTAAGTCTTCCCAGATACTTGCCATCTAGTCAAATTAGGTTGTCTTCTGGGTAAAAGCACCTAGGGTTTTCAAATAGTCAGTACTTAACTACATTAAGTACAGATGCCCATGTGACCAAGCTGGTATCTGGTACTACACTGCTATCATCTATAGTGCAGCTATTATTTAAGCTTTCCTTTTATAGGTACTTACTAAGAGCCATCAGCACTGCCTCTTGCAAATATTAATACATGTAATGATCAGTTTGGAGTCATGAAAGACAGAACAGAAGGTAACTGTAACCGCCTTCTGAGTGACAACAGGAGAGAAGCTCAGAAACTGTTTCTATATGTCAATAAAAAAATTATATCGTGCCACAAAGCCCTGGGGTAATGAATGTCACATCACTGTGTTCAGGATGTCACAGTAGGTAAACTAGAAAAGATATTTACATTTTCTAAAATATATTTTTAAAACCTTCATCCTAAAAGTAAGAGAAGCAAAAAGATTAGATGATTAGATTATGTTGCTAGAATGTAAATTAAAGTACATGAAATTATTTCTATATGAAATGTTCCTGTGAAATTCCTGAGGGACTGTTACAAATTTCCAGAAATGGAGAGACTGACTCTTTCTAGGGAAACTATGACATCTGCTGGTTTTTAATGAACAACATCCAGATTGTTAATTTCAAAGGAGTTATGTTGTTCCATGGCACCAATGTGCCGTTGCAAATGTAAATTATAGCAACACCCATGCAATAGATCAAAAATGGAACCTGTTCCTTCAAAAATCATGGTGGGAATACAAAAGAGAATTTGAAGGTCATCTTCATTGAAAAAGGTATATTGGGGCTTCATAAGAATAATGTCACAATTCAGTGGAATCTAATGGAATCATTCTTCAAAAAAATCTGGATTTCAACGTCCAGCTGCAAACATAAAATGTCACTATAATGATTTTCTGTCACTCCAATTATTGTCTCATCAGTGTACATATTTTACCAGAACATTCAACAGATTAAATGCCTCGACTCTATAACAAAACAAAATCACCATGAATACTAGCAACACAATCAAGCCAATTGCTAACATAATGTGGAATTCAGATTTACTGATTGGCCCTTTTGTTGGACATTGACCATACTGATCAAATTTTATTTTGCAAAAGAAGAAAAAGTGTCATTTGTGCTCCTAGATCAGTCTTCACATGGCAGTGATGACTCAAGGTATGGCTACACCATCTCCAGAACAGGGCAAGGAGCACTGCAGAGAGGCATGGCACACCTACCATGCCTCTCTGCATGTCAACAGTGGGTGTTGAGTACACTAACACCCACTGTGGACATAATGTAGCTGCCATGGACCAACACCAGGCACATGCCACAAGTATGCCCAAGGCAAGGAGCTTATTGGCATGCACCCACCAGTTCTCTAAGGCAGTGACACTGCATCCATTTCTGGGTCTGGGACATGCAAGGTAAGTGTGCCAGGCTCTTCAACACTCACCAGCCAAGGTACTGACATGGTTCCAGGTGAATACGTGGCCCTAAATCAATGTCTCACACCATGCTGGAAGAACAGGACTTATGGAAGGTTTCATCTTCTAAGTCAGTAGTAAAATCCAAATGCTGAGTTCCTCTAATCTTTAAATGTACATGACCATTTTCTCAAGAGCAAGCAGTTCCTGCTGGATATTCTAATCACATGTTGTCCCGAAGTACCATACAGGTTGCTCTTCACTGCTAAAAGCTTACGCATGTTGTAGCATGTTTTTTTCCAGCAGCAGATGGAATGGTCCATTCATAAGTACATGTATTACTTGAAATTCATGTGATACTTTCAGGTCGTTTGGAATGAAAAGCACTACATGACGTGGCAGATAGGACATTGCTATATAGCAATACAGCAGTGCTAAGAACTGAGAAAGGCTCTCTACCTCCTTTGATAGCTTAAAGCAGGGGTGGGCAAAATATAGCCTGTGGGCTGGATTCAGCCTGCCAATTGATTGTATCCAGCCCATAGCTGCCCCTGCAACTCTGCATGGGACTGAGTCTTGCCTGCTCTTGCCCAGGGCAACCCATGCTGAGAACTCTTCCCACACCTGCGCCTTGCCTGCCGATGGCACCAGCCCAGTCCCGGGTCCAGCTCACTCACAGAGCACTGCTGCTGCAGCCACCCAGGTACTGCTTGGCTCCCCGCTCCTCCACAAGTTCTTCCTCCTCCTTCCCCTGCTGCACTGCTCCAGGATGGAGGTAGCACTGGCAAGGGCAGCAGCCGTGGGGATGCATAACCAGGCACCATGTGCCCAGCCAGGTGGGGGTGCGAGGGGGTGAGCGGGGGAGGAAGCTGCAGTCAAGCAGCTCCTGCCCCAGCACATGAGGCTGCAGCTCCAGCTCCAGCTCGCCTTCCACCTGCTTGGCCACCCACAGGTGACTGCTCATCATGCCGAGCTGACAGAGTGGGTAGAAGGCAGCTGGGAGCTGGAGCCCTGTACTCTGGGGCAGGAGCCACCTGGCTGCAGCTTCCTCCTGCCGGGCTGGGCATGTGGTGTCTGGCACATGTCTCCACAGCTACCACCACTTCCCCCCACTACCTGCTGCCCAAGGTGGTGCAGCAGGGACAGGAGAAGGAACAGCTGGAGATGTGGGGAGCTGAACAGTACCCAAGCAGCTGCAGCAGCAGCACTGTGCATGCTTGCCAGAGCTGGGGCTTGGGCCAGGGCTCTCAGTGGAGTGGGTGCAGGTGGGAGCATGGTGTAGGCTTCCTCAGGTAGCAGTGGGCAGCACTTGACCCCATACAGAGTTGTGAACTGGATAGGAGTGTGGGTGGACCATACCTACACCTGCACCACCCAGGGGAGTTCTGCTGCACATGCCCCCACAGCCCTCTCCCCACCACACACACACCCATCTATTCCCCGCAAACACACACATACCCCCCACATACAACATACAAGAGTAAGACTTTATTTTAAGCTATTATGCAATAACATTTATATACACTACTCAAAAAAATAAATCAAGACAAAAATATTTTAAAATAAAATTAAAATCTGTAACAGTAGATGTTTGAGTTTTAATACATGTTTTGTTTATTACCTATAATTTATTAAAATGATAGCTTCTGGAAGATTATGTGTGCAGCCCTTGACAGTTCACCAAAATGCATTAAGTAGCCCACAAGCCAAAATAATTGCCCACCCCTGTCCTAAAGGTTCTCAGCTGAGAATATAGCTTCAATGGTCATGCTTTTACTGGATAGTCTGGATTAGACTATTATAACAGTGCATGTGATGACTGTATGCCTTTAAGACCTAGGAGAGTTGGACAGAGTGGGAGATAGAGTCTGAGGGCAGTGTGCATGTATGCTGCTGGCAGAAATTAAAAAAAAACTTTTTTGTAAAAATGGCTCCTGCCTCAGCAAATTGAACCCACAGCACAAATGAAACCACAAGGCTTGAAGAGCTTCAGTTACCTGCATGAAAAGAAGCTACATATTTTGCGATTTCACCATATGATGAATCACTTCACCTGCAGCCATTGAAACTGTGATTTTGCATTTGGGGTAACTGCCATGCTAATAGATTAGAGCTTCATAGGAAGAATCAAAAATGTTGAAGTGCGCCAATTCTCATGTAAATGAAAGCCACTGCTTGAGAGCCCTCAGCACCAACAAACAGTCCTTCAAGACCAGAAGTTAGCACATAGGCCCAAATAATTCACTGTTTTCAAATGACCTCTTCTAGCACTTCAACAAGGTCATCAACACATTCTTCTGTTTCTGTAGCATTTTGACCCACCTAAAAGGTAATTTAAAATGACAGTGAACTAGTGACATCCCCCAAAGGTGAAATGTCAGGTATTTTCTACCATCTTGTCAGCAGTTAGTGTGAAAACATGCTGAATATCAGAGGATGACCATAAAAACATTCAGTCCTCAGAAGACTTGCAGATGTTCTATAGAAAAACAATCAGCAGCAACCCAAAGTTGGCATCATTATATTCCGATGTACAGTACAAAGCAAGCTTAGTTTGGCGAAGGACCAGCATCTGCTACATACTAATTAACACTTTAAACATAGCATCACAGGTGCCTGAAGCAGAATAATGCAAACATTAAGTACAGTGACAAACAGAACTGCATTTTATTGAGCTATGAATCTCTGCTTATTGTATAATCTATTGAAAACCGCATACATGGCTTTGCATTTGTTGGTATCATTGCCTTGACAGTTAGTATTATAGTTCTTTGGATGTTATATAAATATATTAGTTAATGTTTGTGCCGGGCTCTGAAGTGCTATAGAATCACTCAGTATTATTATTTCCATTAGGATGAACCTTAAAAGTGTAGTAAAAAGATGGTGTTTAAATAAGTAGTCTCATGAAAAGAACACAGTCGGAATTTCTCAGGTCTTGTCAGGATGATTTAGTACATTAGATATTCAAACTGACTTGTATTCTGCAAAACACAAACAATATTGTTCACAATTCAGTCTACTGGGTTAACTCAGGTCTACTTTTATTACTGCCAAATGGAAGCAAGAAATTGAAACACAATCAAATATGTGCAATGTAATGACTTTTATTGTAAAACCAAATAGGATCCATATATATATCTGCATCCACATTCTTATCTACACAGAAATGACAAGCAGTAAGAATATACAGGTATCATTATACCACTACAGTACCAGTATAATTTCCCATGTGGGCCCCAGTGATGATATTGGACTCTTCTAATTCTGGAATAGTAGTGTTTCCAAATTTACATAATATGTAAAACAAACAGCTACTACACTTGCAGAATTACAGTAATTATATGAGAAGTTATGTCAGTATGACTATATAGTGATATCAAGTCAAACTGTACCTTATATTGATTTGTAAAAGTTCTGCTCTTAAGTGGGTAGTCCATTTATGATCAGCATTAAATGAATTGAGGATTACTCACTTAAGTTAAGACTATTTGTGTGAGTATAGGTTCAGGCTATTCAAATATAAGAGACCTTAAGAGTATGGGTGGATTAAATCTTTATCTCACAGTAAAAGAGGGTGTGAACTTAAAGTACATCACCTGCTTCAGGGTAACTGCTCATGTTGATACTCTGACCCTGCAGCAGCTTATTCATCTTTCATTGAGGGCTTAACTTCATGGCTTAACTTTCATTGAACACAGGGTAGGAGTGTACATACTAGCAGTGACTACAGAGCAGCTGAGAAGTAGTAACTTCCCCCTCTTACCTCACAGTAACTAGTTCATCTATTCATATGCTCAGCTATCATCACAGGAACATAACCTAGAGGGGCAAAGCAAATCACCTACTATGAAGCAGCATCTAAAACTCAAATCACATTTTGTAAACATCATCTTTCACTCTTAGTTTCTCTCTCTCTACTTTTAGGTTGAGATATGACTAAAATAATTAACATTTTCATGGCATCTGCTACTTCAACAAGCCCTTAATGTGTTGCCCTGTAGGGTCAAGCCAAGTTTCAGGATTTCAATATTGCACTCTTAGACAGGAGGGTATGACACAATTGCACATATACAAACACACAAATCAATTAGGTACATACACACGCACACTATCAGCTCAGGCACATACACATCCAAACCAGCCTAGGCACATGCATACCTATCACCAATTCAAGCACATACACTATACGCCCCAGAAGTTAGACACAGATCACTAATTCATATATCATGCACACAATGCCATATATATCTAAAGACATATCTATCGATATATCTATATATATACATATATACATACACATATATATACACACACACACACACCAGATCACACACATACAGCCCACCTACACATACACACAGGTAAGCTTCTAACTTGGATGGTACAATGTGTATGTGTGTGCTTGGGGTACCTGGGATACTTGGGGGAAGGTTCAGGTGAGAGAGAGAGTTAAAGTGCAGGGAGTGAAATTTGCCAGAACCGGGATTAGAACCGGTAGACTAGAGGGGCCTGGGCTGAAGAACTGAGGCTTGGGGGTAACTTTAGTTTAATTGACCTTAATTGATTAAAAGACAATGCCCAAAGCCTACAGAATAGGGGAGCGATGCCGGCACAGAGGCTGGGTCTGGAGCCAGAGCTACAGGGGAGCTGAAAAGGTTGGTGGGGAGAGGGAAAATGGGACTAAGGGAAAGCGTGGGTGTTAAAGAGGGGATCTGGGTGTGGGGAGCCAGAGGATGGCTCTGGGGCAGCTAGAGAAGTTGCAGGGAGTGGCAGTAGGTCCTGGGAGCTGGAAAAAGGCTCCAGCTGCTGGAGAAAACTGCAGGACAGCCACGAGGAGCTGGGAAGCTGCGAGGGGGGGATGACTACAGAAGGTGCAGGGGAAGCCTGAAAACAGAGAGATGGGCAGCAGAAAAATCACAGGAAAAGCAGCAGGAGAGACTGAAAGGTGGCAAGGCAGCAGGAAAGCAGAGAAAGGCAGCAGAAAGTCACAGGGAAAAGGCAGTAGGAGCGTGGGGAGCAGGGGGACAGCAGAAAAGCACAGGAAAAGTGGCAGGAGAGACTGAAAGGCAGCAGGTGCAGTGGGAAAGCAGAGAAAGGCAGTAGGAATTGAGAGGAAATCGGGAAACTAGTGGAGATGGGTGTGGGGCTAGAGCTGAGAGAGATAGAGAGAATGAGGCTGGAATTTAAGATAAGGAAGGGACTGGGATTCAGTAAAACATGACCCAAGTTGGGGTTGCAAATGACACAGGTTTTATTGAACAGGGGAGACGGTGGCACAATGCCAAATTGGTTCCCTTGCAGCCACACACACACAATGGCAGCAGGGGTTGAGAGGTTTGGTTCAGGGACTGAAGTCCACTGAAGTCCAGGAGGAGAGAGAGACATAG
>NW_005842451.1:1189715-1238446 GCF_000455745.1 Alligator sinensis
TGGGGTGCAAAGGTAGAGTTGCTGGTTCTGCAGGGTCTTTTGTCTTTCAAATGCTAGGTTTTTGACTCTGTTCCTGGGTGAGGTCTGTGGTTCCTGGGTGAATCAATGCGAGGTGATGGTCCAGTCATTACAGGCCATTCAGTAGAGGCCTGCTACCATTGTATTTCATTCATTCCCAATCATTCTCATTCATCCGGGAACCAAATTACATGGGAGAGGTATGTGACTCATACAGTTGCAACATGGGATGCCCGAGCAGAGGATACAAGATGGAGGCTTGACATATAAAATGAAAACTTGACATGATTTTGGTTCACTTACAAACACAGGCCTAAACCATACAATATCCATATGAAACAATAAAAATCAATATGAAAATGATAATAATACAATATACAACAGTAAGAATCAATACAAACCTAATAATAATACAATATAAAACAGTGGGTATCCACAACCAAAAACTTGTTACCAAAATAAAAATGTTAAAGCTTATCCTAAGTCTGAGCTCACTTATTCTTATCTATAGGAAATAGAGAGGGAGAGAAAAAGTCAGAAATGGTTGGGGAAGGGGAGGGAATGCATTTTAAAATAAATTAAAAAAAGAAAAACTGGGGGTTTTGCTACAGATGTGCTGGACCACTTGCAACAATGCAGCTACTGCAACACTTTCAACAACATTTCCCTTTGTTAGACTATAACCTAACTTTTGCAAATCCAACAGGCTGAGGGAACAACCAAAACTTGACTCTATCACTTGCTGATTAGGGCACTCACTTGGAATCTGGAAGAAGTAAGGGCTTGTATCTGGGTCTTGCACATCCTAAAGGAGTACCCCACCCACTGGGCTATAAACTTAGCCTCTGTACAGACCAATGAATATGTAATGCTTTTGCAAGTTGGGATAGCTGCCCCAGGAAGAAGAGACCCAGGCTCACTACCCAGAAAGCCAATAGCCTGGGGCTGAGACCCTCACTTGGGAAGTGGGAGACCCACATCCAAATTCAGTGCTTGGTTCCGGACCAGCTCTACAACATAACAGTTCTGTAAAGGCTGCTAAAGCCAATGGGCACTAGAAATGCTTTCTAGATTGAGATTTGTACAGGACAACCCAGACTTCTGTCCTGAAAGCAATAGAAACAATGTAGCATCTTTGTGCCCCAAAGCATGTGGACTTCAGGAACAAGCCAGAGAGAGAAGAAAAGAGACACCGCAGGTGAAATAGGATACCTAGGATGTCATCAGGCTTCTTGCTCTGATTTTGTATATGGACTTTCCCTTCCCTGTGTCACTTGGCTGTCTCCTCCAGTCCCTTCTCCACAGTTTCTTCACTTCATCTTTCCACCCACTCCTCATGCTTTCTTCCTTCCTTCTCTCCCAACCCTGCCCCCCACCCCCGCAAACCCTACCCTTCCTCATTCCATTTTATTTATCTCTGCTGATTAAACCCTGCACAATAAATAAATAAATAAATAAAATCTATGGCACTAACATCTGGTCATAGCTGTCATATTCGTTTTGCTTGTGAGCTTGACCTGTCAGGACAGGCCTCTCTTGGTCTGCTGTCTGGTATCATGTAAGCCAATACAGCCTGTTCCACAGTCAGGTTGTTGGTGACTAAACTGGCACCCCAACCTGAGCTAGCCTGGGTGAGGAGCATGTGTGACAACTAGCAGAACTACAAACAAGACCAGTCAAAAGGGTGCATGAGCTGCCTGTGGGTAGCCATCCATGCCTGGAGAGGAGATGGGCATCATCAGGTCACTTTTTGCAAAGAATCACCAATGATGCACAGCATCTAAAGTGCCCCAGCAGTTGCAGTGGCCTTGGGACTGACGACTTGACTTGTGAGCTATAATCCATTCCCCAGTCCCATGTCTGCCTTATCTGTTTAAGGGGAGGGAGAGATTGTTTACTCCTGCATAAGAACCCTATTCTTGATTGGTCCATAGGCCCTGCTATAACAAATATATTGACTTTAAGTGGCTTCTTTTAAGTAGTTCTGCAGTACGAAGTGGAAGGTAGGCCTGTTTAAAGCCTCTGGGTAAAGGTTAGAGGGGAGAGCAGCAGTGGGGATGTCATGCTGGACCTCCAAACCAAGAGGTGGATGAGGCCTTCTGCAAACAACTGATGCAAGCTCAAAATTGCACAACTTAGTTCTCATGTGGGACTTTAAATATCAGACGGTCTTCTTGGATGGAAACACACCAGTGCACAGGCAATCCAGCATGTTCATAGGGTGTGGTGTGGATCACTTTTTGATAGAGATGGCAGAGAAGCCAACTAGTGGGGAAGCTTGTCTCTACTTACCTCTAACAAACAGGAAGGAATTGGTTGAGAATGTGAAGGTGGAAAATAATTTGGATGACTGACCACAAAATGATGGAGCTCAAGATCCTAAGGGAAGGAAAGAAGGAGAGCACTAGAATAAGGACACTGAACTTCAGGAGAGCAGACTTTAACAAACTCAGGTAACTGGTGGGCAGGATCCCTTAGGAGGCAAGTCTGAGCAGAAAAGGAGTCCAAGAGCTGGATGTATTTCAAAGAAGTTCTCTAAAGGACACAGGAGCAAGCTGCACACATCAGCTATCCTGATGTGATGGAAGAATAGGAAGCGCAACAGGAGACCAGCCTGACTAGACAGCAGTCTCTCCAAGGAGTAGAAACTCAAAAAGGAATGTTATAAAAAGTCAGAATACTAGGGAAGACTATAAGATCATCACATAAGCATGCAGGAAGAAAACTGAAAAGGCCAAGGCACAATTTGAGAAGCAGGTGGTAAGGGACATAAAGGCAATACAAAGGGATTCTACAAGTATGCCAAAAGTAAGAGACAGCAGAAAACATAGATCCCTTAGGGAATGCAGAAAGTAATTTAGTGACATATGATACAGAGAAGACTTGAGTATTTAATGCCTTTTTTTTTTACTTCAGTTTTCACAAATAGGGGTAGCTAACAGATGACAAGAGCAGTTGGCAGCAGAGATAGGGCAGGAAACAAATTACATAGAGTAATAGCAAAACAGATCAGGGTGTGCTTAGAGAAGGTAGATGCTTTCAAGTTGGCAGGGCAGGATGGGCTGCATCCTAGAGTACTGAAGGAACTGACTGAGGTGATTTCAAAACCATAAGCTAACCCCTCTGAAAACTCAGGAAGATCAGGAGAGGTCCCGGATGACTGGAAAAGGGCAAATATGTGCCCTTCTTTAAGAAAAGGATGAAGGAGGACCTAGGGAACTACAGACCAGTCAGCATGACCTCTATACCTGGAAAGATCATGGAGCAGGTCCTCAAGGAATGCATTGTGAAACACCTAGAGGAAAACAATGTAATCAAGATGAGATACATAGATTCACCTAGAGCAAGTCATGCCTGACCAAACTGAATTCTTTCCATGATAAGGTGACAGACTGTGGATGAGGGAGAGCAGTGGATGTGATATACTTTGACTTTAACAAGGCTTTTGACACTACAGTAAAATCTCCATTATCCAGCATGAGTGAGGAATGCCACATGGTAGAAATGTAAAAATGCAGTTATCTAAAAATACCAGACCTGGGTTGGGGGGGGAGAATTGCACATGGTGGTGGCATGGGACGGTGGATGGCAGCAGCAGCGGCATGGTGGGTGTTGCATATGACTTGCATGTGGCAGCATCACTTGGTGGTGGGTGGCAGTGGCAGCACAAGGTGGTTGCATGCGGTAGCGGTGGTGGTGTGGAGTGGTGGATGGTGGTGACACAGCAGTGGTGGCATGGTACCAGTTAATAGAGTATGCCAGCTAGTAGAATGCCAGAAAACAGCAATCTGTATCTCCCACAATATTTTCATTAACAAGCTAAGAAAATAAAGACTAGATAAAAGTTCTGTAAGGTAGATACATAACTGATTGGATTATCATGCTCAATGACTAGTCAACAGTGGTTTAATGCCTAGCTGAGAGAAGGTATCAAACAGGTTCCCCAGGGGTCTGTCCTGGGTCTAGTAGTGGTTAATATCTTCATTAATTATTTGACTTATGGGACTGAGTTCACAGTTATCAAATTTTCAGACAACACCAAGTTGAGTGGAGCTGTAGATACTTTAGAGAGTACAGCTTGGATCCAGAATGACCTGAACAGATTGGAGAAATGATGCACAAATCAATCAGATGAGATTCAAGAAGGACAAGTGTAAAGTCCTACACCTGGGTGAAATAATTGTGTGCACAAATATAAAGAGGGAAAAGGCTGGCTAGGCTGTAATACTGAAGGGAAGGATTGGGGGCTGGGGGGTTACAGAATATGATCCAACAGTATGCTCTTCTTACAAAAGAAGCTAATGGCATCCTGGGTTGTATTAACAGGAGTGGCTTTTTCAAATCAAAGGAAGGAAATGATTCTTCTTTATTCAGCACTGATGAGGCCTCTCCTGGAGCACTGTGTCCAATTTTGATAACAGTCTTCAAATACTTGAAGAACAATTACAGAGAGGATGAAGATGGGCTTTTCTCTGTGCCCACAGGGGACAGAACTAGGAAAACAGACTCAAGCTACAACAGTGGAAATTTAGGATGGAGATTATGAGAAACTTTCTGACTATGAGGGTGGTCAAGCATTGGAACACGCTACCTAAAGAAATTGTGGAATCTCCATCTTTGGAAGTTTTCAAGAGCAGATTAGACAGATACTTGGCTAGGATGGTTTAGTCACGGGTGATCTTGCCTTAAGCGCCTTGTGAGGTCCCTTCCAGCCCTGCTTTCCCATTCTTATCTAATTTGTTCCTTAAGGGAAAGGCATCTTTTTTATGGAACTTTGTTTATTTCCACAGTTGTGCTTTTCTCTAAACTACCAGTTCAGACACCAGGTGCTCCTGTTTTATGATCTTAAGGGAGTTGACAAGCTCATTCAGCATCATTACAGGGGGGAAATGGATTTGTGATGGAGGCAGAGTTGTTATTGAAGCAGAATAGACCTAGTTGTGCCCTCTTTTATAGGTTAAAATTAAGAGACTGATTTGAAAACAAAACACCGAAATTACCTGAATAATCCTCTGAGGAATAATACATTCATAAAGTAGACTTTCCAGATAAATAATGGGTTTTTTTCTACAGAAGTACCCAGAGATCATCTGTGTTGAAGGACCTATTTTCTTGTTTAAAATGAAAAATGTTATCTGCAGCTTCCACCTGTGATCTCCTCGCTTATCACAGACAAGGCAGCACTAAACCTGGTCATTACTCAGATGGGAGTCCTTTAAGGAAAATGAAGGACAGTGAAGAAAGAAGCACTAGTAGTGTTAGAGGATACCCTTCGAGAACTTGGCCACAGAATGCATCAGAGGAACCACTGATGCTAGTGTACGTCCTGCCCAACTGTGGGCACCTATACACGTGCCAGATGCCTGCTCCGACATGTTCTAATTAGACTAATCAGGTCTGCTAGAGCATTTAATTAAAACAGCCCACCAGTTTTGGCATCACGTGTATTCAGTGTCCCCACATTTCAAAATGGTGAAAGGGGCACGTTAACTAAAGTTTGTTGAACAAGCTTTAGTTAAAGATTCCTGCGGCCATTTTGAAGTGTGGGATGCTGAGTACATGAGACTCTATGAGCATTTTAATTACACTGGCTCCTGAGATAGGCTCTAATGAAAATGCCTCCCCTCCACTCCACACCCTGGAGCCCTGTGGTTCTATACGGTTTTGCAGCATAATTTTGTGAGAGGTAAACAACTTAGGCCTAATGAACCTGAACAAATTCCAATGTCTAGAGTGAGTTTCTCTAAAATCTTCCACTCCAGTGCTTTGAAGTTGACTTTTATTCTTCTTTAGGACCCATCCTAAACTTTTCTGCAATATGACTGAGCACAATGAGCTACTACCATGTTCTAGCCGAGGTGCCTTCACAATGTTAAATTAACATTTAATTCATAAAAAAAACCCAACTTTAGTCTCCCAGTTTTCTTGTCCTTTGGTGAAAGGACAAGAAAAACATGAGCAGTACCAATAGATGTATGAGTGTGTTTTTTACTTTTTTAACCTTTGTTGAATTGCTTTGTTCCATTCTGAACTATACTAGTGGGAGGCAGATTATCAGTGCATTATAACTTGATATATTGGTAGCAAAATTATATTATTTTGGAACCATAGGAATAAATGGCTATTTTTTAAAGCTGGTTTTATTAAAAGATAGCACAAATGTGCTTGGGAGACATTCCACTCTGCCTAATAGCAAAAAGAAAAACCCTCGTAATAGCCACTGCTATTGTAAGTACACTAGAGATTGCTGTCAGTTTTGCTATCCCTGTAATAAAAGAGATGTTGAAAGCTTATATTTACTATGCCACAATCTTCCAAGTATCCAGGTGGCCTTAAAGCCTTTACCCTTACATTTCCTCAGGCTCTCCCCTCTATTCTTTTTCTCTTTTTGTGTCTTTAACTTAAACCCCAGGTCCTAAAAGTGCTTGTTTTACTCTCACAGGCCACATCCACCCAAGTGTGGATGTTTCTTTCTCTGGGAACAAGAAGCAGCAGTACACCCTGTGCCATTTCTACTTGTCCCTGGGGAACAGCAGTACCATTTGGCCTCTGGCATATGGCAGCATAGGTGACATTTAGGGGGAGCACAGTGGGGCATGTGCCCCCCCTTAAGAGCATTGGGCCCCGCCCTGACAGCAAGCGCTCTGATTGGTAGGGGGGCACAGAGAGCGCTTGTGCTCCCCCTAAAGTTGGCTCTGCCAATAGGCACTTCTGCCACTGTGCCACCAGTGCGTTTGATGACCGGCCACTGGGGGACCTCACCCCGCACACATGGGCATGCCCTGCTGGTGCCCCCCCTCAGACTCAGGAGGTACCAGTCACCCATGCATGGCAGGTTACGCTGGGTGGGATAGGGGAGGCTGGGGCCAGCACTGAGCTGGCTCCAGAAGCCTTACCTGGGGTCCTGGGAGTCTCCTGGGGTTGCAGCAGTGACAATCCTGCTACTCGGAGCCTGGCTGGCAGCTGGAGTGTAGCTCCGGTATTGGGCAGCACATGCTGCCCCCACGTGCGCCTTTTGCCTAAACTGGGAATCTGTGTGAAATGCAAGCATTGGCAAAACTGGAGCACAGCAGAAGGCAGACAGGCAAAAGCATTACCTGTATTGTAGTCTCTATTTTTTCAGTTCTACAAGTGCAAAGAGCATCTCAGCTTACCTGCCAGCCGACGCTACACTAAATGTAAGGTATAGCTATAGCTGCAGTAAATCCTAAGTGTAGACAAAAGTCTAAAGCCTACGTTGCAAGCTTTATAAGAAGAGACTTTCCTGTATTTGGCCCTCAAAGCACTATAATCAATCATCTATACTTCTCATGGAAGTAACAGTAATGAAGTCAATGGGAGCTTTGTCTGCATTAAGCACTTGTGTTCTCTCTCCTGGCTTCTGCTCCACCTCACCAAGCCACACAACTGCACTCCTATCCAAACTTCTTTGGAGTCTCAGTCTTTGCTTGAGTTTCATTCATTCCCTCTCCCTCTCTCTCAATCTGCCTCTGAGAAACATCTATTATTTGCAAGGAATTGGCTGCTCGAGGCAGATTCTCTCTGTTCTGTTCTAATGAGCAGATGCACTTCTGTGGCAATGTTTTCAGCCTAGCTCTTACTGTTACATTCACTGTCCAGGTTGGTTTTACTGAATTCCCATCCCTGATACCTCCTTATGTGGTCCTTAAGGGTAATTACTCATGGGACCCAGCTGTGTCACGCACACCACTTATTTGGATGAATGCTACATATGGTCTCTCCTAGATTTAAGCTGATGAGGACTCATGTCTTATCCTTGATATGACTAAGCAAATAGACCAGATCCTTTTTTTTTTTGTAAAAACTACCCCATATGACCTTGTAATCAACAATGTCTTCCATTTTCCTACATGTTCTATAGGAAAGGCTTGAGCTTTTTCAGTTTCAGAATAAAGGGTTTCTACCTACTCCAAACTGTTCAAATTCCAAGACCTCCATACTAGAAGCTTGCAAAATTTACAGAAGTTTTTAGCTCAGACACAGCTAGTACAGACATACGTGAACCACTGTTCTATAGGCCATTAAAATAGGATATGGTAGTCTCCAATTCTTTGGTGCTATTCTGCAAAGATAGTCATCTAAAACCTAATAGACTTGTTTGGGCTTTTCTACTACTTCAAAGTGTGGGTGATCCAAGATAATGCATGCTTTGCTACGATACGTTGAATTAAAAGTTTCTACTTTTATCTTTATGCAGATCACTTACTAGAATCTCTTCTTCTGTCACAGCCTTTGTTTTCTTACTGGGTAAGGTGCACGTCATTTTGTAAAATCAGCCACATCTACCAGTAAATAGTTTGCCAGTCTCTTGCAAAGGCCCAAACACATTAATATTCTCCCTCGGTGCCTCTTCAAGATACTAGTGCATAGGATCCCAACCTACTATAGAGGGACTTCCTTTGCAAAGAAAGCATCATATTTCTTGCATCAGTTTTCTACTTCCCCCCTGCATTGCCCCCAATAGAAATTTTCTCAGCTTCCTTATTTGTTTGGCAACAGCAGCTGATACCTACTTGCATCATCCACTGATTATATCCCTCCCACCCCATACAATATCACAACTTTAAACTCTAGCCTTCCTACTTTGACCAAGAGCCTTTCCTGTTATACTGTGAATAGCTCCTGCATTCCAAGATTGCTGCACATCCCAAATGATTTTCCAGTCACACAATTTTGATTCTGTAGTCTTCTCTTTGGGAATCTTTCAGTTATTGTAAAGTCCATTTCTGCAACTCCATATCACCATTTCAAAATATGAACCAAGACCATGAACGCAATTCTGTAAAATATGGGAAGAGTCTTATGAAGCAACATATTTCCATTTAAACTCCCAACAAGGCTGTCTAAACAAAGCTGTGGACACAACTGGAAAATCCTAGCACTGAGGTTGTTCCAGCTATCTGTCAAAGCTCTGTCTCAGGTTTGGTAAACCATTGATTTCCCAAATCCTTTGTGGTTTTGTGTCAATGCTGCCCCCAATCCATAAGCATCGATTTCCAGTATGAAAAGGAGTTTTCAATCACAGGTAAGCCAAGACAAGAGCAGAAACAAGAGCTTCTTTTAGCTACAGAAATGCTAAATTATACCCTGCTAGCCACTGAAATGGTTCATTTTTCTCACTCAATCTGGGAAGTGGTTTTGAAATATTAACAAGTCCAAAGATAAACTGCCTTCAATAGGAAGAGTAGCTTACAAGACTGTACTAGGAGTTAGCAAGTTTGACACAGATTCCATTTTTTTTGCCAATGAACATTTTCTCCTCACTGATGGTTACTCTGGGTCTCTAGAGGGGTTTTAGCAATTTTCCATCTTTCATTTTCTGTGTAGCTACCACAGTATATAGATATTACAATGGTTTCTGGCCCAAGAGGTAGAACAACTTTTGGTCTTGTGAACCAATTGCTTAGGGATATCTTGTTTCTTGTGATTCACATCTTTAAACAAAACGCACTCAGACTAATTGCTAGGTAAGTACCTTTAGTGAAACGGACTCTGCAGTTACTGGCTATAATGAAATCAAAATCAATCCTTAGCTCATCTACTGCCTCACTACTAAGACACTTGCTTAAGGTCCCTTTTCAAGCCAAATGTTCCTAATGTGCAGATGAGTGCATATTGTCCAGTGATTCACTCCATCTGAGGCCAATTAGTTCAGTTTGGAGTCCCTTATCCCCTAGCTTTTAAAATATTTACAGGGTGCATCTACACATCCATTAATGTGCACTAGTTACTGCACATTTAATTTAATATTTGCTTAATGAAGTACTAAGTAAATGCGCAGTAACTACAGCTACTGAGCAGTAGTCCCAGCGCATAGGTTTTTTGTGATGCTTTCTATGCAGTAGCCTAATACTACTGCACACTAGCGCCTTAGCATAGCTTTTGCCCAGCACGCTACTGCACAGTGTTATTATGCTACTGTGCATTAAGCATCTCATCTAGACACACCCACAGTCTAGTTACAGTTCCATTTAAATCACTGTCAATTATCTCTGTGTCTTTCACAGATCCTATTATGTATTCAGTAACTAAACTCCCATTGTTCATAGAATCATAGAAAAGTAGGTCTGAAAGGGGCCTTAGGGAGTCATCTAGTCCAACCGCCTCCTCAAAGCCAGATCATCTGTATCTAAGCCATCCTAGACAACTGTAAGTCTAACCCCTTCTGAAAAAACTGTGAACAACCCTCTTTTACAACTGCCAGAAACAATGGCCCAAAATATCAAAAACCATAACCTGCCACAGGTAAGCAGGAAGATGAGGGCACTGTTAATATTCTACCATGGTGAGGACAGGAAATAAGTGTTAAATATGCTCAGGAGACCCAAGCAAGAGGACCAAATTCCCTGCTCCAGAGGAAGGCAAAAACCACATAGTACCCGCCAATCTGACTGGGTGAAAAATGATTTCCCTGCCTGACCTGAGGCATGAGATATGCAAACACCATCCATCCTTGTGCTCGAGACCATGTACGCATATCCATGCATCGCACCTGACTGAAGAGTCAAAATGCCCTTTTCTATCATCCTATCCCTTCCATAAACTTATCCCAGTTCCTTTAATCTTCTTTCATTATCAAGCTGGTTATGAAGCTCTGCCTCATTATCCCACTGGTGAGCATGGGGAGCATGGTCTTTGAGTGATGAATGTTCCTATGCAGTCTATTGCACTGCCTCGCTGTCCTAACAGTGAAGACGTTTTTTTTCCTGATATGCAGTGTAAACCTACTTTGCTGCAATATCAAGCCATTGCTACACATCATACTCTCTGCCACCAGGTTATGTTCAACTGTGTATCTAAGCCTTCAAGCTCTGAACATTTAGCTTGGTTTTCCCACCCCATTTCTCAAGCTAGGAAAGAGGTTTTCATTATACACTTGTTATGTGTTGTCCTGGCCGATGTACTATTTATAATGAACCTTCTTTTCCCAGACCATTACTTCTCACATTGCCAGCATTGAATTGAACAGCTTTCCTAAATTTTTGTATTATAGTCAATGTATTTGGTTCTACAGACTGAATTTATCACTTTTTCTGATTGCTCAGTAATGTTATGACCCAGATTAGAACCCACTTTCTGTAAGTACATTAGACCTAGAATGCGATTCCCTTAGCACATCTACACATGCATTAATGTGCCTTTTCTAATGCTTATTACATTTTGTACTTCCAGTGTGAGGTACTAAATGGATGCACATTAGGCTGCACTAGTGTGCAGTAGCATATTTGCATGCTTTTTTAGTGATGCTTAATGTACAGTAGATTATTTTACTCCATATTAAAGCATCACGTAAAAAACTGTGACATTACACTAATGAGCAGTAAAATAGCCTACTGTGCATTAAAGCACGCGTGTAGATGTGCCCTCTTTTCCCTTCAGTATATTAGACATAGAGTTGTAAAGTGATGTCCTAACCAGGTACAAATTTAATATAGGTATATAAAAAAGTAGTGAACTAAAGCGAGTATTTACGGGTAGTAAATACATATAACTATTACTATATACACACCCAAAAACAAACAGGTAAGCATAATGGTCCCAAACAATGTGAACAGGTAAGTACAACAATAAATGGCACGCTAAAATACAAGGCGTACAGTTAACAGTTATAAGCACTCCGAAAATGCACAGTGTGTATCAAACACTCCAAAATAAACACTCCAAAATATGAGACGCAAGAGTTCTCTAGTGGTTCCCCTTCTCTAGGGGATCTCTTCCTCCTGCCTCTTTATTGAGGCTACCTTTCCCAAGTGTCACTCCCTGGTGGGAGATCCATTACCCCACTGACCCATATGTCCAAGGAGCCGGGTGGGGCAGTGTTCATAAGCTCCCTGGCCTGACTAATGTTTCTCCAAGGGAGGGCTCAGTCCAGGCCTCAGGGGGGCGGCATGTCTCACTCACACTTCATGCCAGGGTGGGAGACCCAAGCCACTTCACTACAGCTCCCAGAGTTGGACCCTCTGCACAGCGATGCCTGCACCGCAGCCCGGCCTTGTGCCAGGGTTGGAGACCTGAGCCACCTCACTGCAGCTCCAAGGGTCCCAGTACCTCGTGGACCCTCTGTGCAGCAACGCCCACACCGCCCACCGCTTCTGTCCAGTGGTGGAATTTTTGGGGCTCTTCTGGGCAGCCGGATACACCTGGTGGGCAGCTCTCCCTGCTCTTCTGGGCCCTGGGACCTCTTCCTTCTTTGTCTGTCACTGACTGCACCATGTGGTTGGCATGCAACTGCTTATATCCCCTTCTGGGGCTGTGCCCCCAGTTTGAAAATGAACAATTGGGGGGGCTGCAACTGTAGTTCCCAATTAAGTCCACTCCTGACTCTGCTCTGGAGTAGAGGAGGAGCTTTGTTGGTATGCTTGGCATACTAACAGTTTATACGCTAATAGTTCAGACCTAGGAAGAAATATTTTAAGGCACAACTCAGTGTAGGGCAAGAACTGGCAATATATTCCATTAAAGGTTCTGGGTTACATTTGCTATTTGTCTGAGTGACTTCACTGGGGCTGAGCCTATTTCAGACACAGGTGATCTTGGTATTGTCTTCATTTCGTAGGGAAATTAAATGCTTTTTGTTTTTAAACACTTACATACAAAGATGAATTCCACACATTATAGTAGATTTCCCTCTCAGTTCAAGGTCTCAAGCAATAGTGTTCTTCCAAGTATTCTTGATACTATATTTTGAAAATCTGAACCAAGTTAAAGTATTTTTTCTTCTGAAACTTAAATAGCACTTTGGTACAGCAAAGGGCTGTTTAAATTCCAGTCATATCCTCTAGCCAATCTTCACTTTTTCCTAAGAAATGCCACCCAGGGCAGTCAAACAGAAGAAGCAGTTCACTGATCCTCTGGCACATTCAGAGTGATTAATGAATACATCATGGGAGAGGTCAGAGGCAGCACAGAAGATTCTTCAGCATCCCTGAGTCACTTATAAAAATTATTTTAATCTCAGAATATTCTCCTAAATTTCCATTTCTGTAGAAAACCACCTTTGGCAAGGACCATACAGAGGCTATCTGTACTTAAAATAACCTGGCAGCCTAGGAATATGGGGACATTTCTGAAAGACTAATGTTATCTGCATATCCATGGTGAGGGGAGAGGAAGAAGAAGAGGTGGACCATAACGCTACAGGCTTAGTGCATAGATAACTACTGGAAAGTAGGTAGTTAAGGAAGAAAGTGTCATGTATCAAACTATTCTGGACAAGAAAGTATTCTTATTTGTTTCACATGCCTGATTGGTAACTGTTGCCTCTTGTACACTTTCTATTAAATTTTAAGTGTTTTTGTTGTACTGCCTACCTCAAATCATGGGATTTTAAAAATAAAATTTGGGTTCTTTTGATTTGCCCCCTTTGGAGTTCCTTGTGGAGTTTAGGTTTTCAGGCTTTTTTTGTCACTGTAAGAGGTTGAAACAGAATAGGAAGGGGTCTCCAGAGGTCATCAAACTTCTCCCTGCTCTGAAGCAGGATTCAATATACCTTGACTGACCCTGGCAGATGTTAAAAACCTCCAAAGAAAGGGAAGCCCCATTCTTCCTATGTAGCTTCTTCAGTGTTTCTCTAGTCAGAAAGATTCCCCCCCCGCCCCCAATATCCATCCTAAATCTTATTTGCTGCAAATTAAGATAATATCTTTTATTCCTAGCCCTACTAGGTGTGGATACTGTCCTCTTTGTAACATTTTTTAATCTATTGGAAGAGGTATTATGTCCCTTCTCAAAGAGAGGGTCTCTTGTATGATTTCTGTGGTGGATTTAAACCAAGGGTTGGGAAATGGGGGAGTTATTGAGACTCACATTTTAAAAAAAATTAGAATTGGCAACAGTTCTGTGATGCTGACTCATTTACAAACAAACAAGTAGTTACTGATGCATTTTCATATTTGTATACAGGCAGTCCTCGACTTAAGACATTTAGAGTTACAACGAATGGCACTTAGGATGTTTATAAATTGACGCCCTGTTTCAAGTTTCTGACATCAGTTTCAACTTCATGACACTTAGTCCGATGCGACACCATGCCAGTGAACAAGTTCGCTGCATCACCCATCTCCCTGAAGAACATCTGTCCAAACTTCCTTGGACACTTTCTTTAAGAAAGCAGACAAGACTCCAGAAAAACCTGCAGCCAAGACTCCTGAGAAGACTCCAGCCAAGAACCCTTCAAAAAGTCCAACCAAGAGCCTTTCAAAAATTCCATCCATGTCACCTCAAAGAAGTCCTTCCAAATCAATATGATTGCTATTTACAATATAAATGCATTAATGTAGCCATATTACCCATCTGTAACTGATTGAGTACAAAATTCTGGGTTACGGTTATTTTTGGTGACAATAGGGTATCGAGCCTTGGTTCAGGAACCAATCCCCCATTTATAACATTCTTCCTATGGGAAAATTGGTTCTGAGTTACAACATTTCAACTTAATACGTGATTTTCAGGAACCAATTGTGTCATAAGTCCAAGGACTGCCTGTATATGTACTTAGGTGCTCATGCCTGAAAGGCACCTAAAAGAACTACCAACACAACTCTGAGGCCTGTTCTAACAGAGTTGTATCAAGAGAGATGGGAAGCACAGCAACCAAGCCATCTCCCTGAACCTGCCATGTCACACACCAGAGGCACAGAAACAATCCCTCACAGAGAAGGATGCCCTGGGGAGATGCTCTTCAGCACTTTTTACAGCTTATCCAGGCAGGAAGAATGAGCAATATATAATTTCCTTCTTCATCAACTTCAAGGTGCCAGCAGGGGTTAGGTGTCTGCCTTCGGAGCAAAGAAGGGTCAGTAGAATTAGTCAGTTCCCCTGCCCAACTGCATCATACAATCATAGAGAAGTAGGCCTAGAATGGACTTCCAAGCCGCATCCAGACGAGTGTGGCTGTACAGTATGTGGTGCCACATACTGCATATTCAGCTGTTCTACACATGGCAAGGAAGCAGTGCAGGACAGGGTTGACCCCTGGATAAAAAAAAAAAGCAGAGGAGCACACATGAGAGCCGCACATACCACTCAAAATTAGAGCTTGGCTAGCTGGAGCCATGCTCCGGCTGCTGGCCAGGCTCTAAACAGCAGGATCACCACTGCTGCAGCCCCTGCAGGCCCACAGGACCCCAGATAAGGGTGCCGGGGCCAGAACAGTGCTGGACCCAGCCTCCCCCACCCCACTCTGGGTAACCTGCCACGCAGCAGAGGGAACATGGCATAGACGTTCTCTAGGGACAACTAGCAGTGACACAAGGTGTGCTGCTGCTAGTTGTCCCCGGGGAACCGAACATCCATGCTTGTATGGGCACAGCCCCAGGGGTCATCTAGTCCAACCCCCTGCCTGAGGCAAGATCATCTCTATGCAAACCATAATGCCTCAGTGGAACACAATGTCAGTATTCAATGCCTGTCTTCTTCCCCGCACCCAGTACATCTGTGCAAGCATACCTACTTCCCCTCAGCATGTCACTGAGGGCAGGCCCCAGATAACCTGCCATTGATATGGACCATTGATATGAATACTCATAAGTGCCTGAGTGGAATCAGAAATCAAGAAGTAAAAGAAACAGGACATTTCATTTATGCTTACCCCTGGAGCCCTCATTAATATAAAAACCTATGCACTGTAAAACCATGCAACCAAACAAAGCTTTCTAATGGACCTGATAACAGAGGCATGCATTTAAAATAAATTGCATAGCAAGGCCATCTGTGAACCCAACACACCATACCATGTATTTTCTTGAATACAGCACACACACCTTTTCCCCACAATCAGCCCCCTAAAACGGGGGTTTGTCTTAAGTGAGGCAGCTGACTTTTCTGCCCAGAATAGAAGCCTGCACTTTGATTCATGCTCCAAAATCACCTGCCCAGATGCAACAGTGGAATTTCTTTTCACACAACTGAGGGAACCAGTTGACTTAATGACTCATTTTTCTTTGCTCCACACGTGTTAACAAGAGTCTCTCCTATTTAATGGTCTTCATGTTCTAACAATCAAGCTAACCTTTCTACTGGTAATTTTGCTGTCTTCTAACTACTCCTTATCTCCCTTCTCCTACTGCACAGCCTTGCAGACTTTTTAGCTCCGTCTCTGCTCTATGCAGCCATAACTCTGGAATTCTCTTTTTTTTTTTTCCATTCTCCCCTCCCAAAAGCAATATTTTATTCTGGGGTATGTTGTATGCGAGAAATACAGTAAGTAGTAGGAGCTAAAAGTTGTACTGTGACCTTGCCTCTTTTTTACATCATTACACTTATTTGGATTAGATTGTTTAACAGGCACCCTGACATAAGGGTGTGGCCCTCAAAGTCCTGATGACTTGTCCCTGTACATTGTTAAACAGTATGAGCCAGCCTTAACAGATTAGACTCTAGCCATGGCCCAGTTTCTTTCCTGCCATGACTTGATGGAATTTTTTTTCTTTGGGAGGTAGTATAATGGCATAAATCTTATTATTAAGGCATGAGGCTTGTTCCTATTGGGGCTCCAACCTCCCCTTGCACCCCAACCTTACACCAACCAGGTGCTTTCTTTCTTTAAAATATGCTATTGGAGTCTTACACCCACAATTTTTTCATAGTTCATAGTTTCATAGTAGTTAGGGGTCAGAAGGGACCTGAATAGATCATCTAGTCTAACCCCCTGCCACTGGTTGGAGCACACGCTGGGATCACACAAGCCCAGACAGGTGTTCATCCAACCTCTTTTTTAATTTACCCAAGGTAGGAGCAAGGACCACTTCCCTAGGAAGTTGGTTCCAGATCCTAGCTACCCTGACAGTGAAATAGTGCCTCCTAATCTCTAACCTGAACCTATTCTCTAGCAGCTTCTGGCCATTGTTCCTCGTCACCCCAGGTGCTGCTGGGGGGGAATAGGACCCTTCCTATTTGCTACTGATCTCTCCTGATGAGTTTGTAGGCAGCCACCAAACCCCCTTCAGCCTCCGCTTGCTGAGGCTGAACAGGTTCAGGTCCCTCAGCCTCTCCTCATAGGGCCTGTCCTGTTGCTCTCCAACCAAGCGAGTGGCCCTCCTCTGAACCCTCTCAAGGCAGGCCACATCCTTCTTAAAGTGTGGTGCCCAGAACTAGATGCAGTACTCCAGTTGAGGCCAGACCAATGTCGCGTAGAGGGGGAGTATCACCTCTCTGGACCGACTTGAGATGCATCTTGAGATGCACACAAGATGTGGTTGGCTTTGCTGACTGCGGTCTGGCATTGGCAGCTCATGTTCATCTTGGAGTCAATAATGACTCCAAGATCCCTTTCCACCTCTGTGCTCACAAGGCACAGTTCATTTTCCACAGTTCATTTTCCTACCGGGCTTTGTAACCCTGCCAACACCCTTCTATTAGAGTCTGAGCATCCTCGGCCCCTTTCCTCCTTTATCTATTTCTCTTCTTGGACTGTTGGCCTTAACTTGGCCAGTTGCAGCAAAGATTCCCTCTCAATCAACGTAACAAAAATATGAAAGAACAAAATACAGGAGCTTTTAATTTTGACAGCTGGTAAGGTGAGGCTCCTTTAAGCATTTTTTTTTTGTACTGCTCTGCCCCGTTTACTTCAGGGACTCAGATCCTTTCTCTAATCAGCTAATATTAACTCCCTCCTAGGGGGCAAACAGTCCCAGTAATCCTGCCAAGGAGTAATTAAAAAAACTTTCGTGCACATTTGGGGTCTTCACCTGCCAGTTCCTTAGCTCCCAGAGTTTCAATCCTTGATGTTGCCATGCTCGGCAGAACTCTACTCTGTTGGAGCTCCTCCAAGCTCAATTGACCAGTACCTGGTCGTGAAACCCATTCCCGGGGTTCAGTCTCACTGAAGTCTATGGAGAGCCTCCATCCGCCTCCAGCTCTGGCTCTTCCTTCTCCCCTCATTTTTTTTCTCCAGTAGGAGTTCCCAGCCAGAAATAACCCAGGTGTCCCATAAAAAGCCAATCTGGTGCACTCAGTGCTCCAGTAAATGGAGCTCCAGCCACACCAGCATGCCCCTCCTCAGTGACAGGATTGCACCCAGAAGTGAGTTCGGGCATGGGTATTTTTTTTTTTCTGAAGAGGCATATTCAGCCTCTTCACATAGTGGTATAAGCAATAGGAAACCAGTCTATACCCATAACAGAACAGAAGTCTGGCACACATAGATTGGTTTACAGATGCTGGAACCTGGTCTAAAATTTGCGGAAAAAAAAGTGAACGTGTAGTCTGTCTATTCACTACTGATCTAAGCTACACCACTTACAAAAACCAGCATAACTTAGACTGATTCCACCTCAGGCTTTTTCAATGTCTGTACCTAGCCCTTTTGTCCAAGTGACAAGCATAATTTGTGTTATGTGGCCTGAAGAAGGGTGGAAGACTCTGCAGTCATTTGCTTTTCATGTCAGTATGTAGTTGGAAGTGTCACTAAACCTCTCCATGCTTAAGTCTTTTGAGTAATCAAGGGAAGAGCATGAAACAGAGCCAAAGAAATCCAACATACAATCTCCTGCTTGCTCAAACAGATAGTCCAACCTGCCTCAAAACAAAAAGGGAAAAAAAAACAGCTGCTGTTCTTTGCACCTGACTCATTCCCTTCCCATCTCTCCACAGCACATATCCTTCATTCACTTCCAGGTGCTGTGGGAATCAGTATTTAGAATACCAGCCATGACATCTGACTCCCAAGAGTTTTGCAAATATAAGAACCGCTTCTCTCCGAATAGCTGCTGATGGGCAAATACAGCACTGTACTACTACTTGTACATGCCTCCCTGCCATAGAGCATACACTGGCTTACATTACATTCTGAACCATTAATCACATCTTCTGAAAAAGCTTAGAAAGCAGCAGTAATGAGACCAACAGTATCAAAGGGGCCTTTTCAGGACAAGTTATTTACATGCCATTATTGTAGAAGATGACCTTGCCGCCTCTAACATAATAGGCCCAAATGATGTCCTAGATAAATGGATCTATGTCAACAAACAGAAAGGGAGCATGAATATTGCAGCCCAGGCAGGAAAAATGGTGCATGCTTTGATAAATGGTGCCTTTACAAACTGGCTTTGCATGCCCTCTATCTTATCCAATGCATAGCCCTTTGTAAAAGCTGACGGATGCATTATTTAGAAGAGAAAGAAATCTGTTCTTTTCATGGATCTATGCGCAAGAAGTCAAGCTCTGCAGTGTTGGCAGGCAGACTGCTTTGTGTCATTAAACAAACTTGTGCACTTAGCAGATGGAAAATTAATGTCCACGTGCCGTTTCAGATAATAGAAACCATGGCCTACATGTCAGACAGATTGGTGGGCGGACATGCATTAAAATGACATGCTGAATGTGATGGTAGTGAACAGAACTTTCACAGACTGTGGTGCAAACTCTTGTAAAGACTGACAGGGTAGTAGATTTTTGTGTTGAGATAACACACATCATGCCTATTTCATGTGTATTGGCTAACAAAATGAGGAGAAACTTCAGCCACCATTCACCCATGTTCATACAGATGAATTTATTTATGCTCCTCAGAACTCCTTTCCTCCTATAACTTGTGTTTTTCTTCCAAGTTTCATGCAGGCTTCTATAATTTCCTCACTATAGTTCTCAGCCTACTCTACACAACAGGGTTTCTAATGGAAACAAGATAACCCCAGAGAAATCATTTCAGTTCATAACATATCACAGACAGTGAAGCTCCTCAGAGTCCTGTTTGCCATTAGTTAGCACTTGGGAAAAATAAGGATGTTTTACATCCCACAGATCATTTAGCTGTCTTGTGTTCATGCTGATATGAATTGGCCCCTCTGTAGTGAAACTGTGAGTCATTTCCATCTACTTGTCTCACAATATCCCATTCACCTCTCCCTTTATGGACAGAGTGCTATTGTCTCTGAGAACCCCCATCAGCCCTTTCTTTTGGCAGCAAGAAGAAACCCAAGCCAACTTAGAAACAAATTCTAGGCATGAAGTCATGGTTACATCAAAATCAGTGTATATTCCCCCTCTATTTATTATTCTTTTGTCAGATAAAAAAGCATGCATACACACAGACATGTATAAATATGCATTCTGTGTATGTATATGTGTATATACACATACATGTTATGTGTATTTTTGTGTGCGTGTATGAAAGCATCTCTGATGAAATTTTGTATGCGGTTATATCACCTTGTTACACAGCAATGGTGCAAGTTAGCCATTTTCTAGTATAAGATAAAGGTATGGCTGGAAAATAGAAGATTTGGAGAAGCTGGTGAATTAGATAGTTTGATCTAAAATATGAACGCTAATTTCCGATTACAAACCCATCAAATTTGTTGGTAGGACAGCTGTATTTCCCAGGAATGCTTTCTACAGTTTGCACCAAACACAGATCATTGCAGGAAGGGACCATTCTCCTGACACTAAACAAAATAGTTTCTTACTGATTAGCTGAGTACCATCCTCGATATCTTGCTTTCAGTAATTCTGAAACAAGCTGCTTGAGAAATTTCCTACTGCCATGTAAACAAGTGAGTAACATTCTCATTATTGATGGGCGCAGGAAGTGTTCTCTCTTAGCAAGTTGTCTGTAATAGTGTATAGTAGCTGCTGTAGTGATTGTGAGAGCACTGGTGTCAGTATATCTACCTACCCAAGGCCCTGGAGTCTGCTGTCAATGGTCAGCTTCCTTCAAGGAGATGTCTTCCCCAGAAGGAGGTCACCTCCTTGTCCTTATATATCGGTAGGTCAGGTGCTGGATGGGAGGGTGCCCCTGACAGCCACGCTTCACTGCCTTTTATCCCTTTCTGACAGACTTGTGTGATTCCCCCAGCATCATCTTGGCTGCTGAATCCAGAGGTCGCTGTCCCATGTGGATCTTGAGTAGTACATGACAGCTGTCAGTCACACACAGGAGTCTCTGCCTGCTGGTATGTGCAGTTTCAGGAGTCAGTTTGTGATTTTGATTACTTAAACAATGGTATTGTTACGGGTTGCAGGAATAGTCAATAGGGTGGGTGCTCAGTTCCAGGAATCACTTCCTTGGCTTGATTAGCCTAAAATGGCTTGTAGAGTAGAGTTTTGTGATGGCAAGTTTCTCTGGCTAGGCTATTGTCAATTAACAGCCAGAGGCTCTTGCTTTGTCATGTAATGGATCATCATACATACTCACATTCACTCAAGGGGGACGAGCCCAATATAGCAGATTTCATCACTTTTTAACAATGGTGTCCAGGATGCGACTTCATTCTTCAGGCAGTATATTCCTTAAGGGTTTAAAAGTATAAAATATCAAATACAAAATGCCATGGTAAAGATGAAACACATGAAATATAAAAATGCACTGTGAGAAATTTATAAAAATGCAAGGTGAGGTAGTGAGGATCAAAGGCTACTGGGGATAGTAAGTGAGTTAGGTTAGCACCAGGATATATTTAGTCTTTGAAGAAGTGGTATTTTAGTTTTTTTGTTTTCTTTAGTGACACTGAGCTTAATTGATATGTAGATGTAGTTTCTAAGTTTCTCCTATAGAAAGCCACTTCAGCTTTCTGGCTTGCTCTGAGCCTTGCCACACCCATGCAATGAGTGTGCTAGGTCTCTTCCAATACTCAGAAGGAAAAAAATGCACAAAATGCGGGGTGCTACCAAGAAGGGGCTTCTTGTTACATTAGTACTTCCTTTTAGAAATACTAAATGACAATGCAGTAACAACCTGTACTACTCCATGCTGGCACCGCAAGGTTATTTTTAGCGGCTATGTTCCTGTAGCAACATGCTATAGCGAGGGAGCACATTGCTACAGCGACATAGCTGCAGCATCACAGTTTGTGTCTGCCAATGCTACATCAGCAGGGTGCATTGCTGGCAACATAGCATCTTGTATAGGCACACCCATTTGCAGTTAGTCCCCATAAAGTGTTTGAATGTCCACACCCTAATATTACTATTTTGCTCCTCAATAACCCTTCTCGGCCCTTGATCTTGGAGTTTTAAAAAAGTTTTTAAGGGAGAGTATTATTATTCCTGTTGTTCAGATGAGAAAGTAGAGTCCAAAATACTTAGGTTCAGTTTACATTTTAAAAGTATTTCTGCCATAATTATGACGGTGAAGAGGAGGCAGAGGTGCTGTTACATAGGCAAAAAACAAAAACACTTTTTTCAGCATAATTCATTCTATTTAGAATACAGATTTACATTTCTACATGAAAAAAAATTCTTTTGCCAGAACAAACTAGATGTTCCCCAGAACTCATTGCCATTCACGAGTTTGATCCATCTGATAGGAAACTATTTAAATTTCTTGTTTTGCCCCAAGGTTTGGAAGGGACCACAGGAGGTCATCTAGTTCAACCCCCTGCTCCAAGCAGGACCAGCCCCAACCAGATCATCCCAGCCAAAGCTTTGTCTACCTGGGTCTTAAAAACCTCAAAGGATGGAGATTCCAAAACCTCTTTGGGTAGCCTTTCCCAATGCTTCAGTACCCTCCACATAAGAAAGTGGCTGCAGCTTGAGACTATTGCTTCTTGTTGTGTCATCTGCCACCACCGAGAACAGTCCAGCTCCATCCTCTTTTGAAGCCCCCTTCAGGTAGTTGAAGGCTGCTATTAAATCCCCACTCAATCTTCTCTTCTTTGGGCTAAATAAGCCCAGTTCGCTCAGCCTCTCCTCAGAAATCATGTGCCCCAGCCCCCTAACCATTTTCATTGCCCTCCACCAGACTTTTTCCAATTTGTCTACATCCTTTCTACAGTGGGTGGCCCAAAACTGGACACGGTATTCTAGATGTGGCCTCACCAGTACCTAATAGTGGGGAATAGCTCTTGTGGAATATCCAGTGTGGAGGTAGACAGCTGTACGGGACAGGCTTTTTCATTGACAATAAAACCTCATTACAAGAAAGCAGATTGGAACCGAAAGTGTCCGACTACAAATGCCCTCCAATGCCTTCCCCCTGAGAGATAGTTATATAATCCTATAATGAACCTATATCTTTATGATATATGCCACTGTATTTTAGTTTATGGTAAATGCTTCTTTCATGTATTGTGCTGTTCTCCTCTAATGTGCTGCTGAATTAAGTTTCTAATATAATGTATTTTGACTGAAAAGAGGAAAAATATTATCTAAAGCACTCACTCCATTACTAATAATTTTCCATCATTCTTTGTACAATCAGACTAATACATACTGTATTGTATGTTAGTGCCAAGTACTACACGTTGGCTTCATTAATTAGGTTATCCAGGCGAGATAAATAAATCTCCCACTATTTCATGTGAAAACTTTGCTGGCTTTTGGCATTATGCAAATGTTCTCAATTAGTTTGAGCGTTATCAACATTCTGGAAAGAAGAGATTACATTGAATCTATTTGAGAAAAGTGTGTATCAATATTCTAAATATGGTTTGCATATGGAAATGAAAAATGGCTAGGAAATTCAACTATTAAAGCATAAAAATGCTTAATTAGATGGAATTCATGCATTAAATTTAGTTTTATTTTACACACGAGTCCTCCCTCCAGTTCTAGTAAAGTAGCACTTGCCTGGTAACAATTAAAAGCTAATACCAATTTCTTTTGAAGTTGTAAAAGGTGAAAACGGGGCGTGCTAGTCTGTGTAAGAGAGACATTTTCATTAACACAAACAGAAATGCCTCTGCTTCCATTATTGACACGTACTTGGGGTACTGGTTTCTGAAAAATATTGAATAGATCTCAATAAAAAAGCAAAAACAACAAAACAAAATTCACAGGAATATTCAGTACATAGAGATTGCTGACAGAGAGTTGAGGAAACGTTTTCCTTTTCTGAAATTTTTAAAGCCTTCAGGTCAAACAGTTAAACTCTGGAAAGTTTATTTTTGAAGGTATCTTGTTAATTTGTCAGCATTTGTAGTTCATCATTCTTCTTCTCAAAGTTTTAGTGATTTATGGTGTCAACTAGCAAATTGCCCATCAAGAATGACAAGCGGGCAGGGACACAGGACACAGGCCTACATCCGGTCTCCCCTCCCCCAACACCAGCTCAGGCCCGGGCTTGTTGCCCCGCTGTCCCCCCCACTTTGGCTCTGGGCCTGTTCCCCCTCTTCCCCCTTGCTGTGCCTCTGAAGGAGCCACTGGGCTCCAACTGTCCCATGACCCAGCCCAGCCGGGGTCCCATTCACAGTGACTGGGGCCCCAGCCGATCCAGGTTGTGGGGCAGTTGGAGCCCCATAGCTCATGCAGGGGAGTGGCATGGGGGTGCCAAGTGGGGGGGATGTGGCCTCGCAATCTGTGCATGGGGCAAAGATACCATGTGCCTCACTGCCTGACCCCTCAGCGGGACTCACATGGCAGTGCGCCACACCAGTGTCAAAGCAGCAGCAGTGAGGCACAGAGCAGAGGTTGAGCGTTAGCTCACAACTGCAGCTGCCCCAGCCCTTGCACAGATTGCAGGGCCATGGTCCACCCCATGGCTTCCCCGCACCACAGCCCTGGAGGAGCTGCTGGGCTCTGATTGCCCCACGACCAGGACTGGTGGGATCCAGTCACTGTGAATGGGGCCCCAGCTGGGCCAGGCTGTGGAACAATCAGAGCCCAGTGACTTGTCCAGGGGTGTGGCACAGAGAAGCCAAGGGGGGCATGTGCCCCTCCCACCCCCAGCTCCTCCCACATCCAGCCTTGTGCACACCCCCAACTACCGCTGCTCTACCCTGCACCACCTCCCAGGAAGGGATAGGGGAAGAAGCTTGTATATGGTGGTCGTAACTACCACCCTGCACCCTGTGCTCAGTTTTCGGCCACATGCAACCACCCCCACCCTGCTCCCCCTCCATGGGCAGAACTGATTGGGAGCCAAGGAGCAGGCAGTGATTGGGAGCAGGCAGTCGGGGGCATGGCGTGGTGGAGCAGGGCAGGGTGCACTGCCGCGGAGCCACACACTGCGCCGTGCCTGCTCCCTTTCTCTCCCTTCCCACCGCTTCCCGCTCCCTGCCAGCTGTGGTCTAGGTCCGCGCCGTGCCTCCCGACAACAGGCTGCAGGGAGAGGAAGGTGCGGAAGGGAGGAATAGAGGGAGGGGAGCGGGCACGGCATGGTGTGCCACACCATACGAACGGCAGTGCACCATGCCCCATGGCAGGGAGCACCCCTCAGCAGGCAGCGCGCCACACCACACCCCTGACTGCCTGGCCTGGTCCCTGGCCCCTCGACTACCTCTGCTGCCCCCTGTCTCTTTGTCTGTCTGTAACACTCCAGGCCAAGCCTTTTATTATATTAGAATTCTTTATTTCTAATGTATGGAGGTGGGGCGGAGGGAGTGTGGACGAGGGGAGGGTCCCACCTTTCCTGAGCTGGCCCCAGCACATGTAAAGTGCTCATACCATTTTTTTTTTTTTTTGCCTCTGTGAAGGTGGGGTGGAGGGAGCCACCACACCAGAGGTTTGAGCTGGAGGCAGCACCGGCGGAAGGGCTCCTTTTCTCAGCTAGCCCTGCCATTTGTAAAGTACTTGTGCCATTTTTTAATTTTCTTTTTTGCCTCTCTGGAGGTGGGGCAGATGGAGCCTCCACACCAGAGGTTTGAGGAGGAGGTGGTGGTGCCGGCAGAGGGGCTTCTGTTTGAATTCAGCTGGCCCAGCCCCCGCCCACCTGGCCGTACAGCCAATCAGCACATGTGCAGTTGGGCAAAAGTGTTACAGATAGACAGACAAACAGAGGCTTTTATTATATTAGAATAGTGACCATGCTACTGCATCCCCTCTGGATCTGCCCCTGAATATGCCCTATGCTTGCTTGCAGCATAAGGCTCACTCTTGCTTGACATATACTGCCAAGATCCTACAGGAAGACCTACAAAAACGTCCTTGTTTCTTGATACTTTCTACTCCATTCTCTACCAACCACAACTAAGAATAATTCATTTAATTAGTAGTAGCAGCATTAACATATTATGTCAAAGCCATAGTTATGGCCTAGGACCTCACTGTGCTGGATGTGGTAATCATACAGCACTAACAGTTCCCAGCCCAAAAAACTTTACACTTCCTTTTTGGCAACTCCTTACAAAAAGCAGCTTATTCACTAAAAAAAGGATACGGAAAAAGAAAAAGTGGTAGTAGTCGTTTCAGGAGACAAGAGCTATACTTCAATTCATGTCAAATTCAATCAAGAGTTTTAGTTGGAGGGGAAAAAACATCTTGCAGAAAATCAGAGTGTGTACTTCAACTTGTTCAGAATTAAACATTTAATTTTGTTTTTATAGTGAAAAGTGCATCATTAAAACATTTTGCTAAAACTGAAATAAAATGATTTTTGGCTTGGCCCTCAAACTGGAAAATCTGTTATGCAAAAAGTTCTACTTCTAAGTATCAAACAAAAGACATTTGGATACAAACAAGTGGGAAAGTAAAAGGAAACAGTGCTGATCAACATCAGCACCATTAAGTTATTTTCAGGCTTCATAGCAAGAAAGGCTTTAAAAGAGAAGATCTGAAGAACAATAAATAACATGACCATGCAAATATTCACATAGAGCGCCTCCCAACACTCAGATCCCCTCTGCAAGTAAAAGTATTGTGTAATTAGCTGGTTAATTGTGAAATTAACTGAAACCAACTACATGTGCAAAGCACATATTACACCATAAAAAGGCCCAAACCGCTATAAAGCTAGATCTCGAAAATGTGTACTAGCCTTACAGCTGGTATCCAGCTTTAATTTGCATGTGGAGCTGACTGGGTGCCCATCTTCAGGGGTGCACTATGCTCCATGGGGCTGGAGGTCCTGCAACTGAGGGGTCTCTCAGCCCCAGTAGCCGCTGACCCTGACTCCCAGTACCTCCTCATGGCTGCCAGGACCCAGAGTCCCACAGTTGCAGACTCTGGGGCCTGGCAGTGTGCCTCCCAATGCCATGACCCAGCTGCGGGGCACAGCTGCCGTAGTCTCTCAGCCCCAGTAGTTTCACACACCTCTAGTGTTACTTTACATTTTAGCTGGGGTGGAAAGTGAGATTAATGATCAATGAGCTTATTCCAACCATACATCAAAAGCTTTATTGAGATATGCTTAAGCACTAACTCATTTACAGCTATAAGTGCACTTGTGGAGAGAAACAAACAATGCCACACATCACTGAGGAGCGTCCCCTCTACAAACTAAGAGGTAGATTAATAACTTTGAACTTAGCTAATGAAGAGGCTATTGCTTGGCTAGGAGGATTTGCATTCACTAAATAAAAAGTAAAGCTATAAGTATAATGCTCACATAGCCTTGAGAGAAGTTGGGTCAGTTGGCCAGGCATTGCAATTTCCTTGTGGATTCACAATGGTCAAAGTCGCTCAGTAGAGTCTCAAGTAATCTGATTCCTTGCAGCTATACAACTTTATACTTCTAGCTGCATGTTGTTAGTTACATATGCCATTCCATATTTGGTTAACCTAACTCTGCATCCAATCAATGTCCACATCCTTGTTTCCTTTACAGTGCAAAACACCAACCCCGCACAGCAACCCAATATCTGCTCAGCTTAGTCACATATGCTTGTGCCATCATGGTATTACTCTGGCCAAACAGGACTTGCCAGGCCTACACTGGGGCTGGGAGACTGGCAACTACCATCTCCCAGCCCTGGGGGTTTTACACACCCTTAGGGCTGGGAGACAGTGGCAGCTGCCATCTCCTAGCCCCTGAGGCTTCCCACACCACCGGGACTCTGAGATCAAAAAAGCTGGATCTCCCAGCTCCACAGTTGAGGGGGTTCCCAGCCACAGGAGCTTCCTTCTTGCTGGTGCACAAGGAACACACGATCCGGCTTCCCCTGGCAATAAGGCATAATGGGATCTAATGCACAATCCCACAGTCATGCCTCCTGCCACACATGTGTGGCATGGCAGGAGGTGTAGTTATATGGATCATGCACTAGATCCCATTGTGCCTTTACCTGCATGTGTAGAGGGGCCCTCAGGACAGAAAGCTTGATGGTGTCTGCTTGAAAATGTAATAACTGAATAAAGAAAATTGGAATATGAATATATGAACAGCTTTTCTCCCACAACAAACCAATAAGGTCTCTCTTTCTCTTTGTTGCTGTCTTCTGGCTTCTTTCAAGTCTGTCCTCTTTGTATTTCGGTAGTGTAAGAGTGATATTGCAGCTTTGGTAGTCCAGAAATTATGTGACAGGCAAGAATTTCTTAGGGTGATATCTTTTTTTAGGCCAACGATGTAATCATAGACCTGAGGAAGAATGTCTTACATTCGAAAGCTTGTCTAACTTTATCCCAACTACATAGCTGGTCCAATACAAGATATCACCCTAAGAAATCCTGGCCTCCCTCAGTATTTCTTCAGACTGCGCTGAGCTTTCCAGTATTTCTCTACCTTTGGTGTTTTTCCTCCTTTGTTCTCTTTCAGTCACATGCTCCTCCACTAAAAAGAACTCCTCTTCTTTTCTACCAAGTAGTTGAAATTCCTGAGTGGTCTCATGTGAGCCTTTGTTTTAGGTGGTAGCATGCGCTGGTGTTAGAGATGGAGACAATTATTCTTCCATATAGGAGCTTACCAGTTTCTTACAACTCTCTTAAATGAAGGACTGTGGTTACATCTGCCAGGTCCAAAGACTTCAATGATTGTGTTGTCTTCTTGCTCCTGCCACCAGCCAGCTGACAACTCACCTTTATGAATGGCAGTTTCCATTTTGTCTGCCCTGTTATTGTGGAAACAATATATTCTGGACCCAGAACTTCTTTCACTATGTGAGTGTATAATGCCTAATACAATGGGACTCCGGTTTTGGCCAACTACCATAGTAACACAGCTGAAATGATAAATTTGGTGTGAATTACAAGAAGGAATGAAACAATACTGTTCATTGTAATAAATTGTAAAAGGATGAATTATACTTGGGAAGGCTATAAACAATGTATTTTACATATGTAAATGTCTTGATCAGCCCTGAAAACAAAAATATTAAAAATCAATTTAGCCTTGGAAATTGGACTGGTAACTGACCAAGTCGGCAAATTAATCATATAGTGTAACGAACGACAATTACCAAACAATAAATCTAAATGGGGCTTGCAGTATTTATGAAGATGGATGAAGATAAAACTCTGTATTTATGAGAATAAGTGCTGAAGGAGAATTAAATAAAAAAACAACCAAGGGGCCTTATAAAGGGTTCAATCATTAAAATTTAAGAAGTAGAATCTTAAGTGACAAGCATAGATGTTTACCAATGACAGCTACTGTCCCTTATACATCTAATTTAGTTTGTTGTGTCTTTTTTGTAAGGCCTTCACTGAATTCAGAAAACAAGTCATTTATCACACACGGCACCAAGCAGCAGTTCTTAAAGCCATCCCCAGAAATAGTTCAGTCTCTGAGGCTATAAACAGACATCGTCAAATGAAGCAGATCAGCATTGTCCAAGCACAGCTGATCTGCTTTTTTGGGCAAAAAATGACACCTGTTGCCCCACAGGGTCAACTTCCTGCTGCTCCCAGGAGTGTCAGGGGCCAGATCCTGTGGGACAACACTCAGGGCATAACGCAGCAAATGGGGGAACCCCAGGCTTCCCCACTTGCAGAGGGGCATCCAGGAATTCTTATTTGAATGTGTGCCTCTGCAGGTGGGGAAGCCTGCGCAGGCACTCCCAGGGCTTCAGGGTCCTGATCCTACAGGAGAATTGCCAGGATGTGCAGAATCAGATACCTGAAGCCCCAGGAGCTGCTGTCTGGAGTGACTGGAGAAAGCAGGCAGCTCCAAACAGCCTGCATGCTCTCACCTTAAAACAAACAGATGTCTGCTACAAAACAGTGGCACAAACAAATACTATCCTTTGTCATGGCCACAAATTTGGGCGTTTGTGGGTGACAAAGGGCATGAATGGCAACATTTTTTATGGCAGGACAAAGGCGACATCCACTTGCCTAAGAGCTAAAAAAACCCGTGGCTTTAAATTACAACTAGAGTTAAAAAATGATGAAGCACCCACACCTGCATCTCTTAGATATAACATTTTTGTTCTTTTAGAGTCCAGAGTAGTCTGTTCAGATTTTTAAAACAGCCTCACAGATGACCTGATAATGAATCTCTCAAAGATGAACTAGCCAGTTTGTATCATAAGCTGGGGATTGAAAGGCTGGACATTCTAGCCCCAGTGGGTTGCCTTAGTGTTAGGGCTAGATGGGATGCTCCTGAGGAAGCTGGCTGATGTGATTGCAGAGTCATTGGCAATCATCCTCAAAAACTCATGGCAATCAGGAGAGGTCCTGGGTGATTAGAAAAAAGCAAACAGTGCCCAAATTTAAAAAAGGGAAAAAGGAGGATCCAGAGACCAGTCAGCTTCACCTCAGTCTCTAGTAAAATCATGAAGCAGATCCTCAAGGAATCTATTTCTAAGCACTTGGAGGAGAAAAAGTGATTAGAAACTTTCAGAATGGATTCACCAAGGGCAAGTCATGCCTTCATGCCTTACCAACCTGATTGCCTTCTTTGACGAGATGCATGCAGGGAGACAGGTGTATGTAGTATACCTCGATTTTAGCAAGGCTTTTGATACAGTCTCTCACAAGATTCTTGCAGGCAAGCTAAGGAAGTATGGGCTGGATAAGTGCACTGCAAGGTGGATAGAAAACTGGCTGGAGCATCAGGCTCAGAGAGTAGTAATCAATGGCTCAGTGTCTAGTTGGCATTAAGTAAAGTGCCCCAGGGTTTGGCCCTGGGGCCAGTTTTGTTCAATGGCTTAATTCACGATCTGAAAGATGGCATAGCGTGCATCTTCAACAAATTACCTAGAGAGGTGATAGAAGCTCCATCCTTGGAGACTTTCAAAACCCAGCTAGACAAATCTTTGGCTCAGATGATCTAGTTGAGGATAGCCCTGCTTTGAGCAGAGGGTTGGACTAGATGACCTCCTGAGGTCCCTTCCAACCCTATTTTTCTATGATTCCTGAAAAATGGAAGTTTGAATCTTTAGGCTCAGGTCAACAAGGCACTTAAGCACATGCTTAATTTTTTTGAAGTTAATGAGACTTAAATAGATGTTTAAGTACCTGTGAACCAGTCTCTTTGAGCCAGTCCATCATATTGTATGTGCTATTTCCATACATTGGCTGATTCTTTATGTATTTTAAATGTCACATCCACTTACATCGATGGAATATTTTAATCCCTTTTCTAACCTACTTACTTGCACAAGGGGTGAGCCATGGTAAACTCCACATTTATCTGCACAAATTTGCATGCGCATGTGCAGCTGAAAGGTCTGTGTGTACAAGCTTGTATAAACCAATACTTAGTTTTGCAGAGGCAGCGAGGAGCAACTGCATTTCAGGCAGCTTGCCTGCTGCTTGGAACTTTCTAATGGCACTATGCTGCAATTCAGAAGGCAAGAGGCATTTCTAAATGGTTTGAACAAAAAGAGGCATTATACTGCAAGTTTCTCCTATGTTATCTTACAGCTAAACAATTTTTACTGGAAAGAAAGTTTTAAATTTTCAGGACCGAATCCTGACCCAGTCAAATTCCAGGAAAACAGGATTTAGCCCTTACTGCCAGAACTAGTCAAGAAAGAAATGCCTGGCTCCATTAAACTTTGATTTTCATGTTCACATTTTTGGTGAAATGTTAGGTCCAAAGACAATATACCAAATAGATGAAATGACTGCCTGAGCTGAAGTCTAGTTTCAAACACATCAGTGGAAGCCTCCAGTAAAGACAGTGGGCCTCACCAAACATTCTCCTTCCCTCCATCCTTTTCATTTATTAAATCAGGAAGAACAGGTTAATTATTTGATGTCCAACAATTATTTGTGATATTCCTATAGATTTGTGACTTTAATATTTAAGATATCACTCACCACTAATAGAGCTCTTCCTTTTCCATTGATATAGATAGAGGTTGCCTTCTCCACATAATCATTGGAATTACTTTTTGGGATATCCAGGTACTGAAGAAAAAATAAAGTCACTCTGTGTGACAACATTCAGTACAATTCTGATATTTTCTGCACCTTTACTGGAGGTCTTACGTAAAAGGAAGGTATGTTTTTTCTTTTTCTTTTTTTTAATGCAAGTTAATTTGAGAAGCAAAAGATGCCTTATTCTATTCTGTTTTGTTTTTCTCCTTACTACTTGCTTGATTCCTTTACAGTAGTGTCTATTCCATTTCCTGTGTGTCTCAGTTTAAATTTGAAGTAAAATAGCTTCCAGATGTAATTTTACTGCTCCCTTAGCCACATAATGAAAACTAAAAGGCACTGCAGAATCCCTGCTGAGATAGTGCTATCAATAAGCTCAGCAAATACTACTCATAAAAAATGTTACTGTTGTGCTGACTGAAAACGAAAGCAAGTAATCTAGAAGAGCTCCATGATGAAGTGTAAGGACAACTAAATAGCAAAATATTCATTTTTTGCTATGCTCCTCTCTGAGAGTACTCCCTATTTGTACGAGGGGTATTGGGTAAACTATGAGACTACACTATGCAAAATGTAGAAATTCATTGCTTATCCAATATCTGGAAAGTTTTTCCACTTGCCTTTCAAATATATTTGTGTGTTAAATAAAGTGCAGTGAATATTCTCTTGCTGTTTATTCAAAATCCAAAAAGCAGTAATGTGTTCTAATTAGATTTCCAATAGCCTTTCTGCAGAATCAGTCTACAGCTTTTTGGTCTATAATAATTCAAAAAACATTTTGCATGGTGCATTACAATAAAGTGTGGGGCTTAAGTCCAAGCAGATTCATTCCTGACATTAAGGCTGAAAGGAGAGCGTCTCCAGAACACTAATCAAAAGAAGTTATTTTCCACAGATAAGTTTTAAATGTAACAGAAGATGAATTGAAAAACCATCTTCCTAGAGGAAATCTAGCTACTTTGGCCTCCCAGTCTGAGTTGGTGTCAAGCCAAAAGCTACACATTAAAAAAAAAACCCTACAGAAATCAAAGGTACAGATAAACCATTCTCACTGGTAAGAAAGCTCTTTTTAAGCTTTCAGCACCAAATCCTGACCCAATCAAAATCAATGAAAATAGGATTTAGCTCTTACTGCCAGAACTAGCCAAGAAAGAAAATTTTGGCTCTACTAAAATTTGTTTTTCATACTCACATTCTTAGTGAAATATTAGGTCCAGAGACAATATACCCAGTAGATGCAATGACTTCCTGAGCTGGAGTCCAGTCTCAATCATATCAGTGCAAGCCTGATGTCAGTCCACTAGAGACAGTGGAGTCTCTCAAGATTTACACAAAAGAAAGAAAGTTACAGGGGGCATAAGTCACATGGGCTACCAGTCATTATTCTGTCATTGATTTTTTTATACTAGATTAAGCTAGCCAGATGACTTGGGTCACTTGAGGGACAGTGCCTCATCCCAAGATCCCCCTTCATGGCATTTTTGTCATTCACCATGCTAGGACATCCCTTCATGTTGTCAGGCTGATGCAATGGTTCAACCAGGTACTTTCTCATGCTTTCCATCCTCCCTCCACCTCTCTTCCCTCTGTACACCACCCCCACCCCACCTTAAAGACATTACTGTCCTTCATCCTAAAGAAAATATTTTACCACCTTTCAAAATGCACAAAGGAACTTCGAAGTTATCAGACCCATCTGAGGTCTTATATCTGTTCTAGTTCCTTCCAAATGATTCCAACACAAGCTAAGTAATGTTGGCTCACTGACACCCCTACAGATCCTGCATAGTTAACTTTGATTTTGTTTCTTATGTTTCCAGGACCCTGCCTTGCAGAGTCATTCCCCTTGAGCCTGGCTTCCTCCATAGCAGTCCACAGTAGAAGAAGTAGTTGACTCCTAGATGTCTTTCTCCCACTATCCCGGTCTTTCTTCTGCATCTTCACCTTAAGAAATTTCCCCAGACCTCTCTTACTTAGAAGAAGACCCCAAACCTCCATACTCTAGGTACCATTCTTTCACTAGCCCAGGTTCCTTTCCTGCCACCTGACCCGGTGCCACCAAGAGAGTAACTCAAGCTCTCCAACCATTCATTAAAACCTTCTCTTCTGGCAAAAACCTCCTCAATTAATCTCAGTAAATTTTCCTGGTCACAAACCTGTAGATGATCTCCTCAGGTCCCTTCCGACCCTACCAACTAAGAAACTATGAAGCCATGTTTCTCCTTTAAAGGGGTTCATTCACCATATTTTTTTTCCTTATGTTGCCTGAACAAACATCTCTGGGTTGACTAAAGGGACCACCCAGAAGCTGTAGCAGCTACAGCACACAGTAGTCTTAGCAGAGCAAAACCAGCATGAACACATACCAGTGCTGTCTCTAATTAAGTGATTTCCAGTCAAACTCCAGGGTCCTTTCTTCAGACTTTTGAAAAAGCTAGCTGTAGACCTTGCTGGAAATTAATACAATCAACAACCAGTACATATATGTCTCAGACAAAGGCTTAGACTTTGCTAAAGCATTAACCACAGTAGACCTCGTTGGTCACATCTACACAAGATGCTAAATGCACAGCAGCCTAATAGTACTGTGCAGTATAGAGTGTCATGCCAAAAACAGTGCTAATACAATACTGTGCTGTAGTAGTAGGGTACTGCACAGTAGCATCAATAAATAGGTGTGCGCCGGTTATTGTGCATTGATTTAGTACTTGATTATACAAGTACTAAACTTAATGTGCAGTAACTATGGCACATTAATGAACATGTAGACGCACCCACTGTGAATAAACTAGGCATCGCCACACTTATGTAGGCATAGATAAGACGACATTGGGAAATTTCAGTTAAGTAGACTTCTCACAAGGCCAATAGAAAAAAAGAGCGACTGAAAAGATGGACCAGAATACCAAAATAAGGGTGGAATGTACAAGGATTATGATGACCAGATAAACATATTTTATTGCTTTGTGCAAAGTAGGATATTTACACTGTGAACCAATGGATTTATTATCAAGTCAGTCTTGATCTGCAGCAAGTATAAGTAATAGCAAAATCAGGCCCAATATCTACAACTATATATTTTCCCCAGATATTTGTTTGTTCTGAAATTAGATGCTTTAAAATATGAATTAGATTTATGAAAAGGGTCAAATGACTGTACACTATATTTTATTTACTATACTATCTGCACTATACTATCCACTACACACTGATGGATTACAGGGGTTCTTGTTGTATTTCTGGTTTTAACTGTGTTTATGTTGTAATAATGTTGCATACTGCAGTTTCCCCCTGGCTAACTTATGCATGGGAGACAGAATTTGTTAAAGCCAGACTTATAACTCTTCAGTGGCCAAGAGCCATGTGCCACACAAGCTGCAACAGCAGGGGCCACACAAGAGTGAGCCATGGGCCCACAGACCGCACCCCCACCCTTGCACTGCACACATGGGGTATGGTCAGGTGATCCCAGTTATCTTTCCTGCTTGGTGCAGGGGGCTGGACCCGATGATCTTCCAAAGTCCCTTCTGGCCTTACAATCTATGAATTTATAGTGTCTTTGATGAGTTCCTCAATCATAAATGATTATCATCTAAGTAGGCTAATGAATCTTTCTTGTGAGACTGAGTTACCACTGGCGTGTCCATGGAGGCCAAACACAGAATGAAAACAGTTTTTTCACAAGAGCTCAGAGGCATTAGGCTCCACAAGTAGGGTTAGGAAAGAAGGAGAAGATTTAGGCCACAGACTTTTCTAACATCCTTTTTATGTTCTGGTTAATACATTCTTCCTGACCATCAATTTAAGAATGCTACACTGATGTTCAAGTGACCTTCACTTTCAAATGGCTACATAATTCATGAGCTGAGTCATAAAACTGATCCTGCTCCATTTTGCCAAAGATCCTGCTCAGATGAGATTAAATGGGCACTACTTTCATGAAGTGTTACAGAATTGCCTCTGGGTACAAAGTGATATAATCAAGAATGACTATAATATACTGGTATCCGGTAGCACTTTTCCCTAGAGGCCTCAGCAAATCTATTCCTATTTGGTTGAAAACTGTCTCTATTAAAAGGGAGTGGGAACTAAGGGAGCATTTGCAGGTCCCCCGAGGCCGACTACCAAGTACTTGGGTTAAGGCAGACACTGACCTTCTTATGCACCCTGAGCTAAGAACAAGGGGAAACGATTCAGATCTCATGTCTTCTCTCTATCTAAGATGTCCTGTACATGTTATGGATTTGCACTGGGGCCACTGTAAAGGTCAATGACCTCACTGTTTGTTATGTCTAGTGGTCATTGGCTCAGCTCAGCATAGGCGCCAACTTTGTTTTTTGCTGGTGGGTGTTTGCAGATATAGCCCCCCCCCCCCCCCCCGAACTTTAATCTTAACTCCGTCCATTCTCCTGCCATGCACATGCCCAGAAGAAGCAGTGCATTACCTCAACCCAGCATCTGTAAAGAGCAGGCATTTTAGTGGGGCTTTTACTTAATAGCTAATTGAATCAGCTTTAGCAAAAAATGCCAAAAGCCCTGCTAAAGTGACCAATCTTTACAGATGCTTCAGAGCCAGGTTGAAGTAATGTGCTGCTTCTTCCAGTAAAGCACTTTTTTTTTTTAACAGCTGCAAGCATGGCTCCATGATTGCTGAGCACCCGCTAATTTTTTTCAATGGGTGCTTGAGCCCCAGAGCGCGCACAGAGTCGGTGCCTATGCAACTCATGGTCTAATTCTTGGCCATTTCCTTCAAAAGGTTCCCTGGACTGCATACCCCCTATTTTTTCCAACTCTGATCCCCAGAATCCTGGGGACTGAAAAAGCTACTTTCAACTTGTGTTATATTGTAAAAATGCATGTGGAAGTCTCATCCTGATTCCGTTTTTATAATGGAAATTTGCTGGAAAGCATCTGAATCAACACAAACTGCTCCTGAACTCAGGTGGATAACTCACAGATGTAACATTAATTATGTTCTTATGAAAGGGGTTGTATGAGCTGATTATGGAGAACTGGACTCTGTGACCTAGGAGATTCCTTCTAGACCAATATTCCTATGCCAATTTCCTAAAACCAAAGCATTTATAGGTAAGTTGCAACTGTAGTAGAACATTAGGCAACCTGATGGATGTAGATATTTTAGGTACTGATATACAAAACAAATATCTATATACCAAAAGGCAAAACCTATGGAGTGTACTTTAAAAATCTGTTCCCACAGGGTGCTTCCTCCCAAGATCTCACTATTCTTATTAGCTAGGAAACTGAGGGAGCCCATCTCCTTCATGGACAATTCATCAGCTATGAGGCCTCTTATTGGAATAATGTACAGTTTTGATTCTGCATGATATTTAAAGAAGATTTAGGTAAAAGGTCAGGTTGAAAGCTACTTATTTCAATATTTCTGTAATGGTCTCTGTGCTTCTCATTACCAGAAATAAAAACTATATTAACTACAATTCCCTGACTCAAGACAGTTCATTCATCAGATTGCACTCTGCCCTAGACAGCTACTGACATTCCCATTATCACTGTCCCATAGCTGACAAAGAGAGTAGATAATCTACAACATTTTTTTTCAGATCACATAATTTCAAAGTGCTTTACAAACAATAGACTAGAGTCCTGCACTAGGTCAGGTACCCATAGGTGGCCCCCCAAAGTGGGTCAGGTTCAGGGGGGAATGTGAACTGCTTCACATTTTGCAGTTTGGTTGCTGAACTGAAAAAAATATTAGGTTAGACTCAGGTCAGAATGTAAGCCTCACCACCGGCTGCTGACACATGAAAAAAAATGCTCTTTACAATAAGAAACAGAGCAAATGAGACCAAACAAAGAAGGAAGAAAGTGTCCCAAACCACAACCTATCTTTTGTTTGATTTCCTCCTTAGCCATTTTGAACACTGATGTGCTGCTTCTTCTGTGCTTTAACATTGTATGGCTGCTTACAGACAGAAAAAAAAAATTGTGCTTTACTTTATACTCAGCACACTCCCGCTCTAAGCCCAAAGTACACATGCCTAGAAGAGACAGTGGATTAGTTTGACCCAGCATGCCAAATGTCTATATAGATAGGGTGTTTTAGCAGGGCTTTCCTGGTGCTTTTATCTAACAGCTGATTGAAGCACCCAATCTATACAGACATGGTGGAGCTGGGTCGAATTAATGTGCTGCTGCTGCTTCCAGGGAAGCGTGTGTTTTTTTAACACATCTGTCAGCACTTGAACAGAGTTTCTGTTGGATTGTGGGTTTGCCTAAAGCAGGTTGGGTTGGTCCACGGGTAGGAAGCTGTTGCTAATGTGGGTCTCAGTCTTGGGTCCAGTTGTATAATATTGGGTGCGGTTCGGAAGCAGGCTTTTAAAATCAGACCCGCACAGGTCTCTACAATGGACCCACTTTCACAACTTTCACTCAGGCAAAACTTCTGCAATACTGTATAGTGTATAGGGTCCTACTCAAAGAGGTCACTTCACTTAACTCTACACTGCAGCCAGCTCTGGAATGAGGCTGCTGAAGAACACACGGTAAACACCAAAAGGAGGTTTAGAAGCCAACTGGAATGGGACACTAGTCAAGTTGAGAAGTTCAGATTTGTTGTTTTGACCCAAAGTCTGGCTTGGGATCCAAAGTCATGGGAAATTCACATCTAGAATTGGGATGTCTAACAAAAAAATCTACTGAGGGGTTTTAGGTAGCCAAAATGAGAAACACTTTTCCAATATTCCATCTTTCCTTAATTCCAAGTTGTCGTTAATCCTTTACTGACTCACACAATACATACAACTATATGTTATATATGTATATAAAACCTTAAGTACAAGGATTAGCTTATTAAATTCTCTTCATATTTTAATTGACGTATAATGCTTAATATTCACTTGTTCTACCTATACTCTTCATTTTCTTTGCTAATGGAATCTCAGATGCACTATTTCAGGCACAGTCAGATTTCTTTTACTCTACGTCCTCTAAGTATGTGTCTCTGTCCCAGGCAACAAGAGTTCTGGAGAAACAGTTAAGATAAGGCATAGTCAGAAATTGATTCACGCAGCTCTCTCTTTCAGGGGCAGGAGGCACATACCCACAGATGCTCCTGACTCCCGTTGATAGATCTCTGCAGTTAAATCAACAGAGTTTTCCTTCTTTTTATTCCTTAATATCACTTAAAGTTCTGGACTGATGCGAACTGTCAATGGCTTGATAAAATGGATGACCACCTATCATCACGGTCATTAAAAGGGCCATGAGTTTGTATGCCTTATCAACACTAGTGACGTGAGATCTCAGGAATTACCCCAACCTAAGAATCCTCTTTTATCCTACTTTATATCAATGGTAGAAATGGTCCATAGAAAATACCCCCACACCAGTAAGTGTTTCCAGACAGTGTCAAGATCAAAGGTTCTTCTGAGTCTAGCAACCCATACACCTAGTATGGTCAAGTCATGCCAGTTTCTGGAGCCAACAGCACATGCAGAAGTTGTATGGCTAGCACCATGCCTAGATGCCTTTCTTCCCAAGCCCAGATGACTAAGAATCCAATTACAGCTGGGTTAACTGGGGGCAGCCTTTTGCAGAAGTCCAAAATAGGCCTCAAACTCACATCTCTAGAGTTAGAATGAGACACTTTAGCCACTCTGACTCAACATTGCACCTGGCTGGAACACAATCAGAATCAAGGGTTTCTGTAGGCCCCTCCCACAGCACCGACTCTATGGGACCAGGCCCTCTGTTCTTACCGGGATGGCAGACCTCATTTCTTTTTGAAACCCAGAGTACCCTAAGAGCTCATGAAGTTATCCACTAAGCTGTAATTTCCTATCAGGGTGCTGATTAGATTTAAATTTGCTAGAAAAAGAGGAGTTTGCTATGAACAAGACCTGGTCAAAGTCCTGAGAATATAAAGCAGGGCAGTAGGGAGAGGACCTAATGCTCCGGGGTCACCTGAAGACAAGGCCAGGGATTTGTTACACCCCCCTGGTAACATAAGTCAAGCACAACTTGCTCCAAGTAAAACACATGCACCAGTTCTGGAACAATGCACGTGGTCACAAGCAGTATTCAGAACAAACCTTTTTCAAGAATTTCAGTCCAACACCAATGCTCAGTTCCTCAAGGATAATTATGCATCCACCAGTCAGGAACCAAAGTCAGATAGAAAACTTTCCTCCGGCCTGTTTAACAACCTCTACCCAAACAACTTATGTAATCAACGTTAATAAAATAACCCCATGCATCAGAGACGGCACGTTAGGTGTCTAACTAGGAAAATAACATGGGAGACAGTGTAACAATGCCATTTGAAGGCCCCTGCAATACAATAGTCTAGCAAAATTTTATATGCCTATCCTGAAAGTGATAAGCACCCACTCTGCAATGAAACTTGTGTGAGATCCATCCATATCCAATGACTCCATGTGCTATAAAAGTGTCTATTTGGGGATCCTGCTGTAACCAGAGTTCTCCTGTATGGATCATACTGCTGGTTTGCAAATTGATTATTCCATATATTTGAAAGCCATTAAGATGAGTTTGGTGTCTTTTTAGGGAAGGGTGGTTTAGCAGACAAATTTAAAAGATGTAGAAATGAAACCTGGCAAGACAAAGAGATTTGTGCACAATTTCTTCCCTCCTGCATCTACCTGCCCTTCCGTTGCCTGCCGGTAAAGCAGGATAGACTGGTTCTGGTTGTTTCACTTCCCATTTTCCATCCAGGCTGCGGGAGTCCCAAGGAACAGACTCAGTGGGCTCCAATCAAAGCAGACTGGCATCCTCCATTATTTATGTTTGCCCTGTGTTTGGTTTTAGTATTTTTTAATCTTCTTATTGATAAAACAAAATAAAAAGCCCAGATAATTTTGAACATTAAAAGTATGCAGAGCCAGAATTTGATAAATTACTCATACCATCATTTTTTAAATTAGCTTAATTGACCTTTAAGTACTATGTACTAATAAGGCTTTCAAGCAACTGCATAGTTTTAATTAGAATAGGGACCTCTCACCGGTTGCTAAGAAACTAGCATTATCTTTAATCACAGTTACTTCCTGGCAGTGATGTCTTGTCATATACATGGAAGGGTTTCCTTAGGAATAAATTCTAGTCACCTTTAATTAACAGGATCAGAAGCTAAATCCTGATTGTTGATTAATTGAGGGTGGGGAGGAAAGAGGAAGGACATATTGCTAAAATAAAAGAAAGAAGCAAGGTTTGATGGGTAATATCTTTTATTAGACCAACTGTAGAGTTAGAAGAGATGTTAAATGAGATTTGGGGCACGTCTGGGGGGGAAAAAAAAACAAAAACCAAAAAACAGACACAGCCTAAACTAAATAGCAGGTATAAGAAGAACTTTTTTAACTCCATTGTCTAGGTAAAAATAGGTCTCCCAGGGTTTCCTTGTTTGTGTATTTTGGGGAGTATGTAAAATGTTTCTGGAGTGGGAGAGAAGTAATTTGCATAAAGCATCGCTGTCTATCCATGCACCCTTATTAGAGCACAGCAAACTAATTACAGCGTAGTAGTTACATGCAGCAAAAGGCACGTGTAGACATTGACGGTGCTGGCTGAGGCACAAGGGTGCTTCAGTGCAGGGATTGACGCACCCTTATGCTCCACTGTTCAGTACACTGAACAGTGGAGCAGTACACTGAACCAGATTGGAGTACACTGCAGTACACTGAACCAGATTGGAGCAGCCCCTGAGGCCCCTGCCAGCCAGGGCTATTCCACTCTGGCTCAACGTCCTGTGGTCCCAGGCACACATGCAAACACTACACCCAGGAGCAATAAACTCTGGCACAAACTGCACTGGAATTTATTGCTGCATGCTAATTGCACATATAGATGTGGCCTGTGTGTTTTCTTTTTGTGAACCTAGCCAGGAAGGGATTAGATCATCTCTGGAAGGAATTAAGTCATCTCTGTGGGCTCAAGGGTGAATACTGATGTGAGACATGCCTCAAGTTCCTTACAATAGTCAGTGTCAGAAAGATTACTAGTAAGCAATACATAAGCAATGGGTTTTGAGAATTATTATAGATCCTGCCCTTTCTGCTGGTTTAATCACTATTTTGTTGTTGGATCTTAGGAATTATATGAGGTTATGCTGGTTGTGTTCCTTAAGGATTTTACTGTAATTTTCTTCTTAAAACAGTCAAGGTGAGATGTCATCCACTGTAAGATGTCCAATTGGTTTTTGCATTTGTGTTTTTTGTCATCATCTGTGGTGAGAATGAGGTTAGAGGTGGAATGAGGTCAGAGGTGTAGATTAATTTCATTAAGGCAAAGTCAGCAAAATAATTCTTCCAATTCTCCCCTTAGTAGTATCTTGTCAGGTTGCTTCTTTATGCAGATGTACGGCCTTTTGCTAACTTCTCTGTAATCCACAGGTAAGATCATAGTTTTAAAAAAAAATAGGGCTCACAAGGACCTCATAAACTAATTTAATCCAGCTCTCTGCTCAAGGCCAGGATCATTCAGGACTAAGCCTTCCCACCCAAATATCTGTGTAACCTAGGGTTGGGTATTTGATCAGTCAAATGAAGTTTAGCCAATTGGCCAATTAAATATTTGTCAAAAATAAAAAGGGCCAATAGGTCCAAATAATACACAAAAAAGTCCACATTTTCCATTAAGAAATGTGTCCAAAAAAATCAATAAAAATCATATTTCTATCAAGAAAACGACAAAAAAAAATTCTTTTTTTGTAATATTGCTATAATCTTCGGCTGGCCAAAAATATTTGACTGGACAATTGACTGGCTTGTCAACCCTAGTCTAATCTACTCTTCAAAATAGCCATGGAAGGAGATTCTGCAATTTCTCTAGGTAGCTTGTTCCAATGCTTGACCACCCTCTCAATCAGAAAGTTCCTCCTAATCTACATGCTAAAATGCCCTTCCTGCTGGTTGAGACCATTGCTCATAGTTCCATCCCCTACAGCCACAGAGAATAGCATATCTCCGTCCTCTCTATAATTGCCCTTCAAGTATTTAAAGAGTTTTATCAAATCCCCCCTCAGTCTTCTCTTCTTCAAACTGAATAACCCTCATTCTTTCAGCCTTTCCTCATAAGTCTTGCTTCCCAGGCCTACAATCATATTTGGCACCCTCCATTGGACTCTGTATAATCTGTCCACATTTTTCTTGAAGTGGACACATACTTCAGGTGAGGCCTCACCTGTACTGAGTAGAGCAGATGAGTAACTTCCCTTGAATTGCAGGTGACATTTCTGCTAAAAAAAAAAGCCAACCACATACTGGCAGAGTGGATTGTGCTTTGGGGTTTGTTTGGGTTTCTTTCCTTATTGCAGCAAGAACAGACTGTTGACTCATATTCAGCTTATGGTCTACTGTAACACCCAGGTCCTTCTCTGCAGTACTGCAGTCTAGCTAATCATTCCCTAGTCTGCATTTTGTCATTAAATTATTGCATCCCCATGTACAGGATTTAGCACTTGTTCTTATTGAATTTCATCTGGTTGATTGCAGATCATTCCTCTAGTTTATCCAGGTCTTTCTGAATCCTCGCCCTACCCTCCAGAGCGAGGGCACCCAAGTTGGCATCACCTGCAAATTTGCTAAATGTGTATTCAATCCCATCATCCAAACCATTAATAAAGATGTTAAGCAATACTGGACCCAGGACAGACCACTCCAGAAATCCACTTGATATCTCTGTCCAACTGCACAGTGATAACAGCTTTCTTCCCTTACTCTTTTGCATGACTAGTTTTGCCTGTTTCAACTGTTCTTTACTTGTCTGTAGTATTGTTCCAGCCTAATGGTTCAGGTCTTTGTTTCCACATAGCAACTAGGAAGCCTGACCTACTGAAGCTCTTATCATGCAAAGAACTAAACATGAGCAGAAATGTGCTTATTGGATTAGTCCCATCTATTGCCATGGGGATAGGCCACCACAAAGTTAAGTTTGTGCAGAAATGTTTGCAAAAAGACCTACATTCCATCAACTAATGGGCTTATCACCCATAAGCTAACAGGCTAATCAGATGACAATTAATCAATTATTTTGCATTTTATTAATCAACTTGTTAGTTATCCCTCGGTCCTTACTTACATTTAATCATAGGAGAGTTCACCATGATCCCTTTCCCCCTTAAGCTTGTTCTGGATGAATCACTTCCCTTGCTGGCCCCTGAAGCAATTTACCAAATCCATTGTCCTTGTGCCCAAGCACTCAGAAATTTTTTACTCAGTGATCCAGGTACTGAATACTGCAGCATTCTGTTCTGCTTCTCTAGTGAAGGAGTTTGTCCTTCCAGGGTCTGACTTTGTCCCTGGCTCTGGCTTACCATACCAGCTCCCAGCACTGCCTCTGCACCTCTGTGTGGTTTGCATGAGCCCATCTCTCCTCATGCTTCCCCTCTCTGGGGTGGGGGGCGGGTTTCAATTATGCCAGCAGCCCCTTTTTGGTTTCTGGTGTAACTCCTTTTGGACAACAGGAGCTGGCTGCAGATGCCCATGACCCCGCGCAGCCCACACAGACCAGTGGGATCACAGTTCATCCTCCGATAGCCAACTGTGCAGCTCCAGTAAGCGCACCACCATCCCAGGGTCTGGCAGTAAGTTTTTCTGGGCTTTGGTCCATTATGACAGTCTGGACCAGGGGCTGGACCACACCCCCCCTGCACAATCCACACACACCCCACACCCCCCCAGCCACCTTCCCCCGCCACACACCCTACAACCCCCACACACACAACCACAGCCCCCCACAAGCCCCATACCCACTGACACCCACACATTCCCACAAACACTCCTCCGACAAACCCTCCATACCGACCCACATCCACACACACCCTCACACCCTTCCCCACACCCCACATACATCCCACCACACACCCTACATACACTCTCCCACCCACAGCCCCCAGAAACCCCATACCCACCCCCACATCCACACCCATCACACCTACCTGCAACCCACACACACATCCGAACACATACACCAATACTCTCCCCTACAACCCACATACACACCCACAATTCCCCACAAACCCCATACCCACTCACCCACACCTCACCCCATGCCCCTCCATACACACCCCCCCCCACAATATACAAGAGTAAGACTTCATTTTGAGCTATTATGCAATTACCTCTACATACATGATGCAAGCACACAGAAATCAGGACAAAAATACTGTTTTGAAATATATACTAAAAATTAAACATCTATAATAACATATTTTAATTTTTAGTATACAATTTGTTTTTTTCTGGTTCCAAGTTAGCACACCCCCTTCCCAAAAGAAGTACTTCTGGGGACAAGGGGACATATTTCTGGTAGCAAAAGTCAGGGGCTAGGGGAAGGACTTCTGGTCCCAAGATGATGACCAGGGGGTGGGGCACTTGTCAAGGGGCAGGGCTACCCTATCAGCCCTTGACAACTCACAAAACTCATTAAGTGGCCCTCCAACCAAAAGAATTGTCTACCCCTGGTCTGGACCGTAACAGGGCCTGAAATTGGTGCCCTGTTACATTCACAGTATATAAGTACTTACAGGGGAGACATAAAAATTGATAATACTCTAACACGGTTATAATGAGGTCCAATAACTAATATATAAACAAATTCATACTAGAAATAAGGTGCACATTAAGTATGAATATAATTAACCATTGGAACAACTTATCAAGGTTTGTGGTGGATTGTTCAATCACTGGCGGGTATCAAATGAAAACTGGATTTTTACCTAAAACAGATGATGTGGCTCAAACAAATAATAATACTGAAAAGTCCTGTGATGTATCTCCTACAGAAAGTCAGACTAGACAGTCACAGTGGTCCCTTCTTCCAATCTATAATGATGTAGCAAACCCAGTCCAAGCACTGAGATATTTATAGCCCATTATGTTTTGTTTGCAACCTGTCTTCCAATTTGTTTGCATCCACCCTTTTTGAATGTGGTAGTTTTCTTTCATTTTCCCTCTGATTTGATGTATCATCTTCTGCAAATAGGGTGAAATGTTAGTTACTTTTTGTATAAGAAAAATTCTGAAGATTCACCTTTCTTTATACATTGTCCAGACACAAGATTAAAAGCCTTGCCTCAGGTTATTACCTCCTTTTGGTCACTAAAGACTTCCAAACAAGTCAACTCTGTTTAATTAGGCCCCTCTTATGATCTTATTGCCATACAGATACTGTAGGAATGGTATTAAATTGAATAGTGATTATTGCCATTATTCACAACCTTTCAAGAACATGGTCATTAATTCATCTTCAGCAGTATAGGAAAAATCTTAAATGAATCATATAGTTAAGATGAGAGAAAAACAGATCTGTCAGCTGGCTTTCCTTATTTCACGTAGAGCCAGTTTCTTCTTTGAAAAGAACAATTTAGTTATGTTCCCTCATTATACAGTACTTTGGGAAATATATTCCCAGAGAAAGTCAAGGTAAGCCAATTAAATTAAGAGTAACTATAGATTAGTTGCATAATTAGTTGCATAGACGATCTGACTACATAATTAGAGTTTAACATTTTCTTGTGCCTCTAAAATGATGGAAAAATCCTTCCACCAAAAATCTGTCTCCTCCAGCAAATATTCTGCACCCTATAATAAGCATGCATCGCCATGCTTTTTACTTAAGTTCTACCCCACATACACAATCTTCCAAATTTACTTCTGACTTCTCATTTTATCCTAACTGCAAAGCAAGTCCCAGAGAGTAATCCTGCACAGTTACCAGAGGCAACACTTCCTCTATTTCCCCTTTACTTTGCAGAGGTGTCAGGTAATTACCTTTTCCCTAATCACCATTGCTCCTATACTTCCTCTACTCAGCCACCCTGAGCAGAACTTAAAGAAGCAACTATCTACAAAATAACAAGGTAAAAGGAAGACATGGACAAGAAGAGACAGCTTCTACTCAGCACCCACGAAAACCAGCCATAAAATCCACAATGCAAGAGATAACACTCGCAGAACAGTTGTTTTGTAGCACAACTGGCTTCATAAGTTAATGCTTCATTAATATAATAGGGATGTGGGGGCATTTCATCTTTCACTCCTTGTTGGCCTATGTGCTCAAATAGACCTCACTGAAAGAGAGTAAAACTTTTTTTTTTCTTAAACAACTTGTAAGAGTGGGCCTTCCTGGGGCCAGTTCACCATTGGCCCGCCCACCTGTTTCTGGGCCAACCACCCGCCTCACTCTTCTGCCACGTCTTGTTGTTACTTAATTGATTCTAATTAGGTGGGAGGCTGCCCGTTCTTGCCCCGATGCCAGGGGGCACTATCTGTGGCTCTGTTCCACCCCTACACCTCAGCCCAAGCCTCACAGATGGTATTCAGGTGACACAAATGTTCCCAGCCTACAGCCGAACCAAGCTTATCCCTCGTTGTCAGGCCTCAGACACACACACATTCACACCGCCTCCCCTCTCACTAGGGTCTCTCATGGTCCACCCCCTTTCACAGGGTCTCTTTCATGCATCAACAACCTATACCACCTTGCTCCCTCTCAGAGCGGGCCCCTTTGGCCATAGGCTTTATCTAGTGCACACGTTAGGTGGCAGACATACCTTCTTTTGGGCCTCTACCATGACTCTTACTGTGGTAGTGGCCAGCCAATTAACCAACAGGGGCCAAGCTGGCCCTGGCCCCATCCGGGGTGACTCTGTACAAATACACACACACACACGGGCTCCCAGTCCTCTGATTTCCCCGTCACTGGGGCTCCACATCCACCTCCTCACTGGGAACCTACCCTTACTGGGGTTCCTCATCTTCCACCCCCTCACTGGGGCTATAAGGCTTCCCTCCCCAGTGGGTCTCAGGTAGCCATAGCTGTGCCTGGCCCCAACTGCTACCCACAGTGTTGTGGGGGATAGGGGTTATTGAGGCACCCTGACCCACCTTCTACTAGGGTGGTAACTGGTCTGGTATTTTTCTCGAGGCTCCTGTGCCACTGGGAGCCCCACCAGCCCATCCACTCTCAGCAGGGTGCAATTTTAGGTCATGCCCAGGACCAAGAGCCTCCTGCTCCTACCTGTAGATGTTCTCATACAGGAGATGTTTCCTGCCTGGCTGCCAGTGACAAACTGCTCTGTTTACATAGGCGGCCATGGTTCTAAAATGGCCACTGCAATTAAGCACCTGCTGGCTGCTTGACTCAGCCCTTTAAGTGGCAGGCACTAACAGTGCCCTGCCACACAACTTAATTTCTCCAAAAAAATTATTAGAAATATGGCAAGGAATTTAGGCTCTAGGAAGTTACCAACCCTACTACCGAATAATCAATAACCATTCCTGTAGCACCTGGGTCTACTGTGGAAATTCCTTATGTTTTATGATATTTTGACTTAGTTGTTATTCTTAGTGTATATAATCAAACGTGCTCCTTGGGACCTCAGTCAAGATATGGACTCCATTATAAGATCAAAGGACAGTAGGGCTGGAAGGGACCTCACGGGATCATCTACCCCTGCCCCTTGCTCAAAGCAGGATTGTCCCTGACTAAATTATGCTCAGTACAGTACAGATATATGACAAAGAAACCCACTTCCCCCAGGCTCACTTTCCACAGAAACAACAAGCTACAACAGGAAAACAAAATGGACAAACCAGGTGGAAGGTTGAGTTTGTCTCGGACGGCCAGAGCCGACTCGAGTTACGTTAGAAATTGGTCGTACGTTAGGGCGGGCTGGTGAATGGAGAGGCAGACACAACTTATTGTTTGTAAAAAACTTTACTCACGCCGCTTGCAATCACGACGCAGGTGGTCCGGTTGTCGGAACAACCACACAAGTTGTTCCAGCTGGTGGGGCCCAAGCCAGTTAATCCGTCCGCAATTCGAAGCCGGCGGGG
>NW_005842451.1:1240616-1241411 GCF_000455745.1 Alligator sinensis
TGGCTCGCGCTTCTTTCAGCGCCATTTTCTGCTCGCAGCATCATGTGGCTGACATTGTTAATGAACGCTGCTCCGGGGCCCTTTGCTGTCCGCTCCAGCGACTCCTTACCCGCTGTTTGCATCTGAGCCTCTAAGTTCGCGTACTCCCTTAGTAGGCCCGTTATTGCACGAAACAGCACATTTATCATTTTTCCCTTTTTCCATTTAATTGGGCCCCACTTTGGCTTGTGACGGCCCTTGGTTTCTAAATTCTCTCGGAGCTGAACGAGGAGCTCATGGCCCCGCAACTCAGGCACCAAGTCCGGACAGTTGAACCAGTCCATGGGGGTGGGTTCCCCCCCCTCCTTTAAGTATCAGGTGCATTGAGCGAACTCCTGAGCGGGGGTCAGCTTTTCCGCCTTCCGCGCCTTCACCCCAGCTAGGGATATGGTTGATGTTTCCTCCGGGAGCCGATAATAAACCCAGTCACTCCCCATTATGCATCCGAACTCCCCGAGGGATAGCTTTGTTCTCCATTCTTTCATTACGGCTTCTTCTCTTTTTACGGAGAAGTAGCCATCAATATTTCTTTGATCCCCTTCTACCACCTGGTGGTAAGCAATACGCGCCCATAGATCGTTTGCATTCTCTACGCGGCGTGTCCCGGTGTGCCAGGGGCAGCACCCTATCAGATTCATCTCCATCACCGTGCCCTTAGATCCCATCCTCGTCGCCATGTCTTGGACGGCCAAAGCCAACTCGAGTTACGTTAGAAATTGGTCGTACGTTAGGGCGGGCTGGTGAATGGAGAGGCAG
>NW_005842451.1:1241578-1252995 GCF_000455745.1 Alligator sinensis
TGCGCTCGGTGATGGGAAGAAAGATCGATAGGTGATCAGTCTATCGCTCGGCAGCCACAAGTCAGATAACTTCAGAGGCACTCTGCAGCGTGCTCAAAGCTCTTCGACTTGGGCGGAAGTTGCACGGAATTTTAAATGGCCAGCGAGCCAATTACTAGCCGCCACGTATGAATAATTTAGCACTGGCCAATAGCGGGGCACAAATTTACATTCGAATGGCGGGGACTCTTTGCACCGTGCATCTCCGTGCTGCAAAGAAGAAATGCATCTTGCAAAGGAAACTGCAAATTAGCGGGAACTCTCCTGCACGCAGGCTCTCAATTGCAGCAGAACACTCTGCCGTGCAAAGGAGCTCTCATGTGGTGAGGAAATTCCATAGTGCTGAGGCACAAAAATCACTGGGTTGTGACAGAGTTAAGAAAGTGATGAGCTGAGCGTAAAAACAGAAGACAGAGACCTGACATGATCACAACCTGAAGCTTTTTCGCTGAAGAATGGAGAGGCTAATGTGGAGGAAGTTGAAAGATATTGCTATATCCAATTAGATAGTGAGGAACAATTTCTGAGTGGCCTCTCATTAGGGACCAGTAATTCCATCCACTGTGTGGAATTCCATAACCTATATTACAGGGGTGTAGGTTGTAGCCGTGTTGGTCTAAGGACATAGGCAGACAAGGTTCCTTGGGTGAATTTGATATCTTTTATTAGACCAACCCCAATAGTTGGAGAATAGTTATTAAGCCAGCTTTCGAATTCAAAAACCCTTCGTCAGGCTAAGGAAGTTTCAGCAGTTGGTATGTGTTTTTCCTTAGCCTGACGAAAGGTTTTTGAACTCGAAAGCTTGCTTAATAACTATTCTCCAACTATTTGGGTTGGTCTAAAAAAAGATATCGAATTCACCCAAGGAACCTAGTCTGCCTATGACCTATATTATGCAGGTGACAGACTGGTGATTATCACGGTCCCTATTCCCTAGCCAGAAATCATTCTAGATAGAATACTGTCCTATAAAAATCACTTAACCATGACAACAGATAAGTTAAAAACCCATAATAACTTGCTCCAGAAACTCACTGGGACTTCCTGGGGAGCTGATGCAGATGTGCTGAGAACAATAGCTTTAGCATTGGTCTGCTCTTTGGTGGAATATTGTGCCCCAATTTGGCTAACAGTGCTCACACTGATACAGCTGACATACGATTCAACCAAGCAATACAAATCATAACATGAACAATCCGATCCACCCCTCTTCAATGGCTTCCTATTCTTAGTAACGTACATCCTCGCCCATTAAGAAGAAAAAATGCCTTAACTAAATTTTGCACTGAAATAAAAAATAACCTGTTTATTAGAAACCTCTTAAATTTCTTTTGGTTAACTGAATGAGCTATGCTTCTTGTTTTTACCCCTTACGGATTTATAAAAAAAAATAGCCCTGATCTAGTTAGTCTATAAGGTGCAAATCTACCCTGGCTTCTGCCTGAAGCCTCCAAGGTCATGCAAACCTTCCTGCATGGTATTCTGATCTTCTGTACTGACAATGCTTCCCAAATTTGCATCCTCCACAAATTTCATTAACACACTTCTTTTTGCACCAAGGTCATTAGTGAACACATTAAATAAAATTAATCCCAAAACTAATCCTTGAGGATCTCCACTAAGTATCATCTCTTTAGCCCAAAAGTTCCCTTTCAGCACTACCTACAATCATCTCTCGTTTCATCAGTTCCTTGCCCACTTTACAGTTCCTATATTAATCCCATTTTATTCAGTTCAAGTAAAAAAAAATTCCCTTGCTGCTGCATGTCATAAACTTACTGAAGGTCAGATAGCTTAAAGCAGTAATTCTCAACCACAATTCTGGGGTTCCCTGGGGTACTGCCAGATACTTTGAAGAGTGTAACAAGGTGTTAGGAGCCCCTATGTAAGGAGAAAAGCGCCATAATACATTAATTCATTTTTGGAAATTGGGTGCCAGTCAATTCACGAAGTGATGGAGGGCTGCTTTGAGTCCAAGGAAGGCTGCCTTGATTCCAAAAAGGTTGAGAACCATTGGCTTAGAGCCACTGCATTTCCATTTCCTTTATTGGAATTTACTCCTTAGTTATACCAGTATAAATGATCACAGAATCAGACTCAATCCTTAAGGCATATAAGATGTCTGCACAATCAATTATTAGTTTCCATTTGTGATTATTAATTCTTTGAAGAAGGCTGAGTGAGCATTTAATAAGCTCACTTGGACAACAAAGATTTGGAACAATTGAATTTCTGTCACATTTGATGATCTACTTAGTCACAGTTCTCAGATAATCCCAGAAACTAAAATAGCTGATTATGAATGGAAAATAATCTTTGCACATATTCAAAGAAAAAAAAATCAAATACTGGTAAATATAGTTCTAGATCAATCGTATCAGTCACTCTTAATGAAATGAATAGACAAAGCATGAAATGAGACATTATTCTTCTAATCGCATGGTAAAAACCAAAAGGGAGAAAATAAGAAAATATGACAAAACTTTTAACATAATTGTTCCCTGCTGCACAATAGATAATTATTTTCACAATAGGAGCTTTGTGTCTATCTTGACCCCTGAACATTATAGATCCTGGTTATCTGTCAAAAATATATGCAGGATAATTGGGCCACGAAAGAGTTCAGTTTATTGTCGGTACTGTAGGATTATTATGTGACAAACTGTCAGTAAATGTAATGTAGCTCTGGTTGGGGAGGAGGGGAAAAGAAATCACACACAAGTAAAAGAAAGACACATGAGTGAAGTCCTGATCACCAGAAATTCATTTGTAACTAATAAAGCAGAAAATATTAAACTAGAAAACTGATGGAAACAGACAGCAATTCCTATTTTTATTTTTGAACTGAGAAAGATTCTGTTATAGAAATATCAGTGGTACATTAAGCAGCTGAAGAGGAGAAAGAAAAATGATATTTTTTCCCCTTCACTCTGCTGAAAAGTTTGGTTTTGTTCAGGACACTTAAGAAAGGTATTAGATGAGGGCTAGTGACACCTGGCTTGAACTCTTGGTTTTCTACCCTTGTGCAATTGCTTAAAATCTAGTCTGTTCCCAAACAATTTATGGTAAAACTCTTGGCGTCAGTGGGAAAGGATCAAACTGTTAATTCCTCTGTTCTGTATTTTACAAAAAATCTGAAACAATTCAGCCAATTCTAATAATGATACTGCCTTTATCCCATCCTCCTCCCCTCTTCACTGATTAAACTATAAATTCTTCAAGATTAGGAAGATGTGTGCATTAGTTAGTGTAGTGGAGCCCTTATGTGTGTGTTACATAAACACTATTAAAGTTGTCTGTGGACAATACATTTGGTAGCAATGTAGAAGTTTTTATTATTATTATTATTATTGTTATTATTTTCAGTCTTTTGGACCTGTAAGTGGAGTAAGACTTTTCACTTAAAAATAAAAGCTTAAAATTCTCATCTATGTAATGGCAAAACCCCCCAAATAAACAGAAGTAGCCTATGTAGTATAACCCAGGAAAGGAGGAAAAACAGATTGAGGAGGTGACATTCCCTACCAGATTTGTTTAGGTAGTTGTTCCCATGTCAACGAGAAATTGAAATTGGAATTTAGATTTGACTGAAAATTTGCAAGCTAAACCCAGCAGGATGACCTGTACTGGGTAAAGTATGTTAGTTTTGCAAAAATTGGACTTCACTGGAGTAGAAGTAAAAATAACCTTTGCTTCTAGACCAGCTACACTTGTCCTCTGACCTTTCACATAAGAGATAGCAGAGTGATTTTTGCATTGGACCAGGAACATAACTAGAGGAAAGTGAGCAAGTGAGCAGGGCATCAGCCATGCGTGCTGTCTTAGAGGGGACAGAAGAATGGCAGTCACTGCCACCACTGCCCTTGCTGTCACTGCTGCCCAGAGCACAAAACTTCCTAGTTATGCCACAGCATTTGGGCAGAGTACTTGTTGCTGTCCCATTTATTCATCTATGCTTATCCTTTGCAATCAGGCATTGTTGCAATCAGATCCCTTCCAGCCCCAAAGTAGGCATTGTTTGGATATGTCAATGTTCAGCCATCTTGAATGTTGACATGTTATAGGACTAGATGTATTCATAAGACTTTCATTTCAGCTGTAATCAAATTGGAAACAGACTCCTTTCAGTGCTGGATCTGGAGCAGAAATTAATCAAAGAGGTAGATTTGCATTCTTTTGAAATGTGTTTTAGGATGTGGGGGCAGGGGAGAGATTTGTAAAAGGAGAACGCTGGAATCTAACCCATTATCCGTCCAGTCTCAGGGACACCCATGAAAATCTGGAGCAACTGGAATGACATAACAGTAAATACTCCACATAGACTGCTGTCACTAAAATTAACAGCTGCCACTAGTGGGGGTACAGTATACTGATATACTTACATTTAGTTTCAGTCATCTGGTTCTGTCATGTCTACATCATGTTAGGGAGCACTGTAATTTGGGCTTCAGAGGATTTCAGGGGAAAGCCCAAAATTTAGCATTTTCCCTGAAGCCCCAGAAAGAAACAAAAGTCGGGGAAAAAAGTTTTTTAAAAACTTACCTGAAGCACAGAGCACAAAGGCAGCAGAGCCCCAGAAACATTGAGGAAGCCCCACGCGTTTCCAGGGCCAGCCTAGTACAGTGGGGCTCCACCAATCAGGTTGTTTGATTCCTCATTTTGGTGGGGAGTTTAAAAGCCCTGCCCAGAGTGAAGCAGGGGCAGTGGCATGTTAGCAGGGACAGGGGCAGTAGCCCCGTTGACATGCAGCTCATCCCACCCACCTGCCCCACTGTGCACCTGGAGCCAAGCTGAATCATCAGCTCCAGATAAGTACCCCCAACCCTAGGAGCTGTGGGCATAGGCATGCTTGGTGCCTGCCCCCCACAACTGAGCACTGGGCACAATGTTACCCTTGCTACTGGGGCTTTCCCCCAGCTGGCACAGCTCTCCCAAGCCCCACTTCACTTTGCTGCTGCACAGGAGCAGAGAGAAATTTCCCCTTCCCTTTCTGTGTGCAGTGAGACAGAGCAGGGCTCGGGAGACCTGTGCCAAGTAGGGGGAATCCCCTACAGCAGGGGCACCCTGTGCCCTATGCCTGACTGTGGGGGTAGACACCTGGGCAGGAGGGGACCCTCCCCACTTCCTCCCAGCCTCACCCCACAACCAGCCAGCTAAGCAGAGCCTTGTCTGGGATGATGTAGTTGGAGCTGGTCCTGCTTTGAGCAGGGGGTTGGACTAGATGACCTCCTGAGGTCCCTTCTAACCCTAAATTTCTATGATTCAATGGTTTCAGCATCGTGCATGGTGCAAGCTGAAAAGATGAGCAAAAACTGTGTGAAGACATCCCACATAGCAAAGAAAATTTCTGCCATGCATCAAGAGAAGCAATTTCCTGCAGGCACTCATACAGACAGTGGCAAGCTCTTCTGCTCCTCATGTAATGTCTGGATCTTGCAAAACAAAATAGTATCAATCACCATTTAGAGTCAAAAGTACACCGGAAGAGAGAGGCTGCTTCAGAGGGTAAAGGGTAGAGCAAGTGACAACCACCATGTCCTCAATTTTCAAAAAGACCACTGAAAGCAGTCTGGCAAGGCATTCACAGCTACAAAAATCCCTCTGCAGAAGCTTGACTACCCAATCCTGATGGCAGGACAATCTGCCAAATGGGGGGAGCATTCCGAGAGCTAACAGGCTTCAGGACGAATATCTTCCACAGGTCAAAACTTGACATGTGTGGTCCACAAATGTCAACAGCTGGTCCATGCTTGCTTTCAATCATTAAAATTGATTTTGCAGCAGTGGATTTTGCCTAAGGGTCAGCATTCCATGAAAGGTAGCACTCAATAAAAGTTGTTTTTTAATGAAGTTTATTTATTATGGTTTCATTAAGAATTGTAAGTGGAAAGATTTACTTAAAAGTTGTGGTTTAATAAATGATGATTTAAACAGCTGATCTGCAGGTACAAAGTAACCGTTGATTGAATTCACTATCTGGTGAAGGGTGGGAAGAGTAAGCAGCAGGGCAGAAGTACTAGACTTCAAAAAGGCTGACTTCAGGGCATTTAGGAGACTAGTTAGTGGGGCATTAAAGCTCAAGAGCATTGACAAAATTAGGGTCCAGGAAGATGGTCATTCCTCAAAGAAGCGATCCTTCAGGAGCAGAAGATCATCCCACTGCATAGAAAAGGGGTTAAGGGGGCCAAGAAGCCCTCTTGGCTAAACAAGGAAATCCAAGAAAGCCTAAGGGCAAAAAAGGGGCATACAGGCTATGGAAACAGGCATTAGCTACCAAGGAGGAGTATACCTCCTTAGCTCACACTTGCAGGGAATCAGTTAGGAAGGCCAAAGCAGGTTTAAAACTCAGGCTCGCAACAGAAATTTAGGACAGCAAAACATCCTTCTTCAAATATATAGGGAGGAAAAAGAAGATGCAGGGCAGCATAAAACCCCTGCAAGATAAACTAGGGCAGTTGGTGACATATAGGAGGGACAAAGCAGAGCTCTTCAATCAGTTTTTTACCTCTGTATTCTTGAACACAGGTCTGGACAAATCTCCCAAATGTATTACAGGCAGGAGGAACACCAGCCCACCTACTGTCAGCACCGACATGGTAAACAGACACTTGGAGGGGCTGGATGTGTTTAAGTCAGTGGAATCAGATGAGCTCCATCCAAGGGAGCCACTGGCATGGCTGTTTGAGCACTCATGGTGCTCAGGTGAGGTCCCAGAGGACTGGAAGAGGGCCAATGTGGTCCCTATTTTCAAGAAGGGGAGGAAGGAGGATCCGAGTAACTATAGACTGGTTAGTCGCACCTCTATCCTTGGGAAAACCCTTGAAAAAATTATCAAAGAATGCCTATGTAGGAGTCTAGCCGGTAATATAATGCTGAAGGGCAACCAGCATGTGTTCATAGCAGGTAGATCCTGCCTGCCTAACCTTGTTTCTTTCTATGACCAGGTCACTAAATGCTTAGATGCAGTAGTCGAGGTAGATGTAATCTACTTTGACTTTAAGAAGGCCTTTGACATGGTATCCCATCCTATTCTCATAAACAAATTGAACAGCTGTACCATAGACGATTACACAGTCATGTGCATGGCAAATTGGCTTAAGAGTCATACACAGAGAGTGGTGGTGGGCAGGTCAGTATTGACCTGGAAAGATGTGGGCAGTGGGGTCCTGCAAGGCTCAGTCCTTGGGCCAGTGCTGTTCAATATCTTCATCAACGACCTGGATGAGGGCGTGGAAAGCACTCTGTCCAAAATTGCTGATGACAAAACTATGGGACAAAGTAAACACACTGATGGGAAGAAACCGAATCCAGGCGGACCTGGACAGGTTAGAGAAGTGGCCAGGGAATAATAGGATGCAGTTGAACAAGGACAAGTGCAAGGTGGTGCACCTAGGGAGAGGGAATCACCAGGACACCTATAGGCTGAGGGATGACCTTCTCAGCAGCACAGCGGTGGAAAGAGATCTCAGAGTCGTTGTTGGCTCCAAGATGAAGATGAGTCATCAATGTGACAAAGTAATTAGCAGAGCTAACTGCACTTTGTCATGCATTAGTAGGGCATCACAAACAGGTCCAGGGCAGTGATGCTTCCCCTCTATGTGGCACTGGTCAGGTCACAGGTGGAGTACTGCATCTAGTTGCAATACCTGTGGATTCAATTCAAGAGGGATGTGGACAACCTTGACAGAGTCCAGAGGAGGGCCACTCATATGGTTAGAGGCCTGCAGGGAAGGCCCTGTAAGGAAAGAGGGACCTGGACCTTTTCAGCCTCCGCAAGAGAAGACTGAGGGGGGAACTTGTGGCAGTATTCAAATTCACCAGGGGGGCCAGTAGGAATAAGAGATGCTCTGTTTACCGGAGCACCCCTTGGAATAACCAGGAACAACAGCTACAAGCTGATAGAGAGTAGATTTAGGCTGAACATCAGAAAGAACTTCTTCACAGTTAGGGTTGCCAGAATCTGGAACAGGCTCCCAAGGGAGGTGTTGCTCTCCCCTACCTTGGGGGTCTTCAAGAGGAGACTGGACAAGCACCTGGCTGGGTCACATGACCCCAGCACTTTTTCCTGCCATGGGCTGGGGGTTGGACTCGATGATCCATTGAGGTCCCTTCTGACCCTAGCATCTATAAATCTTTTAATCCCATGTTAAAATAGTATTGGACCCTAGCCAAAATCCATCTACCATAAAAATATGAAGAATTGGCTTTCATTCAAACACAGGACTAAGAGAGAAGTAATCTGGACTGTCTACCTGCTTCACTTTACCCACATATCTATTCTGGGATAAGTTTTACCTTGCAGCAGTGGCACTGAAAAGAGAGATCCATGTTTAGCAAACCAGATGCGGGTCAGATTTCTGATCAGGGAAATCCGACAGTTAGAAACAAAGGGGCACAAGCAAATGACAAGACACAGAATGCCATGGTCCAATGAACATGTGTCGCTAATGAGGAGTTTATGTAATGGCAGGAGACTGGGAGCTCTGCCCAGTCATGCTCATCATTGTTGTGCATGATTATCACATAAAAATTAACAAAGTCATAATGTTACCCTGAGGAAGAATGGGACAGAGCCATAAGCCAACTTGAGAGGTTGGCAAAGGTGTGAGACACCTGTTTTATTGTGTAGCTTGTGTTGATTGTAGCTGACAACCTCTCCCTCTCAGAGAGAAGAGCTATAGAATCTCTAAGATCCAACCACCAAATAGAAATAAAACCAGCAGATAAAAGAAGAGCTATAGTTATCCTTAACCGTGAAGACTACATAAAATAAGTCAACAGACAACTCTGACATTGGCCCAGTATTCCAAAAAAAGCACTCAGCACCGGAAAAGAAAATGCTCTACATGTTGCTTTTCAGCTCCCTTGGGCAGGACACGTTTCACTTGAACATCTGTGTCAGGGCTCTGAACATTGCTATCATCATCAGATACGCCAATCTTATGAATAACGGGAATTTCTCTAAGGTGGACAGGCCTATCAAAGGAAACCGAGGAGTTCTCATATCTCTATACTTCAGTAAAGTAGCTGAGGCAGCACCACTTGGGACATGATTAGTTAAGCTGGCAGAGATGGGGGCAAGTACAAAAACCATAAAGATGAGCAGGAGAGAGAACAACAGGTAGCTCTACAAGGGGAAGTGCCTGGCGGGAATGAGGTTGCTAGAGGAGCTCGTCAAAGATCGGTCTCCGTGCTCATCTTATTTAGAATTTTTGTTAATGAACTTGGCACAGAGCGCGGGAGTGAGCTCATGCAATCTGCTGATGACACGAAGTCTGGAGGCATGATCAAACTTATGCAAGAACTGGATATCACTTCAGATGGGAGTAAAAGAAACGGGATGCAATTCAACAGTAAGATCATACACGCAGGGATTTAAAAGAGCTTCTGCTAAAAGCTGGGAGCTTGGCGGCTGGAAATAGCTGAAGAGAAGGGCCTGAGTGTAGGAGCTGATCGCAAGATGACTGAGAGCCACCAGCATGATGCAGCCATAAGAAAGGCCAATGTGGTCTTAGGATGAATAAGGGGAAGTATTTGTAGTAGATAGGGAAGCATTAGTGCTACTGTATAAGGAAACTCTGAACCCAATTCTGAGATGGGCTGTTTAAGTAAAGGAGTGTTGGCATAAGTTTAAACTAGAAATTAGATCTCTAACCATGACGGCAGCATGGTTCAGCAACAGCTTTTTTCTTACTGGGGGGAAAGAAACTAACTGCTTAAAGTTAACTCCTAACTAACTGGTCAAGTCGCAGCAAGGGAAGTTTAAGTTAGCTATAAGGGGAAAAGTTTCTCCTGAGGAGGGTAGTAAAGCACTGGAACAGGCTCCCTGGGGAGATTATGGACTTTCCATCCTTGGAGGTTTTGAAGCTCTAACTAGACAAAGCCTTGGCTGGGATGATGTAGTTGGGGCTGGTCCTGCTTGGAGCAGGGGGTTGGACTAGACGTGACCTCCCAAGGTCCCTTCCCACCCTCATTTTCTATGATTTTTTCATAGAAAATGAGGTGAGTATTTATTCACCAAGGCGCCCCCGGGGGTTACAAGAAATAATGGCCACAAGCTAGCAGAGAGCAGATTTAGATTGGACATTAGGAGGAACTTCTTCACAGTTCGAGTGGCCAAGGTCTGGAACGGGCTCCCAAGGGAGGTGGTGCTCTCCCCTACCCTGGGAGTCTTCAAGAGGAGGTTAGATAACCATCTACCTCGGGTCATCTAGACCCAGCACTTTTTCCTGCCTATGCAGGGGGTCGGACTCGATGATCTATTGAGGTCCCTTCCGACCCTAACATCTATGAATCTATTAATCACCTACTACAAAAAACTAGAGAAAGATCCTACTTCATTTTCCCCCATAACACTCAAAACTACCATCAAATCATTTCCATCTGAACTACAAGAAAAGCTATAGAACTTTAACCCCCCACTCCCAACCCACAGACTTTTTACATGCGCCCTAAAATCCACAAAGGGACCCCAGGCAGATCTATAATATCCAACCATGGAAACCTAGCTGAGGAAATATCAGGTTTCATTGAATCCATCCTAAAACTTCTTGTCACCCAAAGAGTTAGTTTTGTCCAAGACACAACAGACTTACCAGGAAAACTTAAAACATAAACCACCTTCCCAGCAACACCCTCCTAGCCGCCATGGATGTTATCAGCTTATATAACAACATCCCACACCAGGATGGCATCCAAGCCTGCCTTACGTATCTACAAGAGCAAGATTACAACTCAGAGTGGAGACCTAAAGATATTACTGAACTTATACACTTCACCCACACACAACAACAACTTCACTTTCAATAACCAACACTTCCTCCAGAACATGGACCCAGCTATTGGCCCCCAAATAGCCCCACAATGTGCCAACCTTTTTATGAGCCACCTGGAAGAGAACAAACAGGAGGAACTCACCCTCAGAATAGCCAGTTCAAACCCAGACATAGTGGGGCTTACAGAAACATGGTGGAATTAATCCCACAACTGGGCAGTTAGCATTAGGGGCTATAGGCTCTACAGGCAGGATAGAGAAGGAAGGAAGGGAGGGGGTGTGGCACTCTATGTCAAAGAGCAATACACATCCTCTGCCAGCAAAATGGGGTTGGAGGAGGGGCAAGCTGAAGTGCTCTGGGTAAAGATACAAGGGGGTCATGGGGAGAGGGATTTAACGGTGGGGGTCTACTACAGACCCCCCAACCGAGGGGAGGAGCTGGACCAGGAATTTTTGGGCCAGCTTGCAGAGGCACTTAAGGCAAGGGATGTAGTTGTCATGGGTGATCTAAATTACCCGGACATCTGCTGGGAGGAGCAGTCAGCCAGGTTGGACCATTCCAGGAGGTTCCTGGCCGAGATACAGGACCTCCACTTAACCCAGG
>NW_005842451.1:1254356-1255883 GCF_000455745.1 Alligator sinensis
ACAAAAACAGGATGCGTTTCAATACTGACAGGTGCAGGGTGCTGCACTTGGGCAGTAGTAACCGGCAGCACACTTATAAGATGGGAAACTCCCTTCTTGAGAGCACAGAGGCAGAAAGGGATCTTGGAGCCATTATTGACTCCAAGATGAACATGGGCCGACAGTGCGAGGTCACAGTCGGCGAGGCTAACCAGACGTTATCGTGCATCCACAGGTCCATCTCAAGTAGGTCCAAGGAGGTGATCCTCCCCCTCTACACGACACTGGTCAGACCACAGCTGGAGTACTGTGTCCAGTTCTGAGTGCCCCACTTCAAGAGGGATGTGGACAACATTGAGAGGGTCCAGAGGAGGGCCACCCGCATGATCCGGGGACAGCAGGGCAGACCCTACAATGAGAGGCTACAGGACCTGAACCTGTTCAGCCTTCACAAGAGAAGGCTGAGGGGGGACCTGGTGACCGTCTATAAACTCACTAGGGGGGACCAGCAGGGTTTGGGGGAGACCTTGTTTCCCCTAGCGCCCCCCGGGATAACAAGGAATAATGGCCACAAGTTGTTGGAGAGTAGGTTTAGATTAGACATCTGTAAGAACTACTTCACAGTCAGGGCGGCTAGGATCTGGAACCAACTTCCAAGGGAAGTGGTGCTGGCTCCTACCCTGGGGGTCTTTAAGAAGTGGCTCGATGCCTACCTGGCTGGGGTCATTTGAAGGCCCAGTGGTGGGGGAGGGAGTGGGTCTGGGGCAGGTGCTGCATAGCCAGGGTGGGGTGCAAGACAAAGCTTCATGGAGAGAAAATGGTGGCTCCCACTGCTGCGCACACCCTGGGATGACATGGTGGGGCATGTGCCCCTGGATATTTACAGGGCAAGGGTGGGCTCCTGTTACGGGCTGCTGTTACAGGCTGGGGCCAGGGACTGCGCTGAGCTCTTCCTTGCAGGGGGCTGGGGCAGGATGAGCTCAGGGCAGGTGGCGGAGGTGCTGGGAGGAGAGGTTGGGGGGTTATGGCAAATTTTAGAGTAGCTGCAACTCCCTCCCCCATAGCCTCCTCCAGTTCCACCACCACCTGCTCTGAGTGCAACCCAGCCCCCCACTGGGAAGAGCCTGGTGCCCCCGGGTCCCAAGTCACAGTGGCAACCCAACCTCACCCCACATGCAGGTCGGAGGCACATACCCCCCATGCCCTCCTGGGGAGCTTGTAGCAGTGGGAGCTGCTCCCCTGTGCCCTCTAGGTGAGCCACTCATGGCTCCATCCCACATACTACCCTGGCTGTGCAGCACCTGTCTCTGCCCCTACCCCATTCCCTCCCTTACTGTGGGGGCCTTGATCTGCTCCCCCACATCCTTTCACCCCCAACAGACTTACTAGCCTGATGCTGCACTTCAAGCTTCCCAGCTGCATATCGGCAATCAGATCAGCATCAGCCAATATGGTTCATTAAAAAATGGCCATCGGTATCAGCCCAAAAAATTTCTATTGGTGCACCCCTACTTGTTACTTGTCATGCTACATACAGCATGATTCAGC
>NW_005842451.1:1255914-1278546 GCF_000455745.1 Alligator sinensis
AGGATATAGAAGTTATGGCCTTTTTCCCCTTCAATAAAATAAGAAAAAACTACTTCAACCAGTTAAACTAAAAACTAATTCTTTTTACCAAAGTACAGCCTGCGCCACCAGTGAACTCTCAGACTTTGAAAAGAATTAGCAACTGCAAGGGGTAGGGAATGGGAATTCAACGAACAAGTGATTTTCCTTTTAACTTTTCTCAAATTCAAGGATATTAATATAGCAAAGTGCCTTCTCAGCCAGGTCTCTAGTTCTATATGCAACAGTATCTTCCCAGGAGCCCCATACTAAAACACTTCCTTTCCACAGTGCTAGATAATTGGAAGACATGTCTCTAATGATCTGCACCAAAGAATCTAGCTGAACAGTTCCAATTTAGCTCTCAACCAGCAGGGACAAAATAGCTCGTGTTGATTTAGGGGCATTTGAAATTAGGCAGTTGAAGCCAATGAACAACTGGTTGGCATGAAAGAAGGTAAAAATAAAGACCTTATTCACACATCACTTGCTCTGATGTTAAATCCAAAGGTAACACCACTCACACCCATGGAGGCTCACCAGTATAAAACCTTGTTATTTCAAGAACTCATGCCTTTAATTGCTTTTCACAGAAATGTAACCTGGTCCTCCTAGTGAGAACTAATAAGGATCCACCTGACAGCATCCCCATTCCCAGCATGTGTAGGTATGGAGAAAAAATATATAAACCCCTCCTTTGGTCCACATCCAGGATATGGGGAACAACACTTCCCTTTCTCCTGTCCCTCCAGCCCTCAACATGCTGGCAGCTCTAGATACCACTTGCAGACAGTTCAGATCCTTCTAGCTTGGCTACCTGCCTTGTGGAAGGGTTTAATGGGAATGTGAAGGAGGAGCAGTGGCTGGAGTAGCAACCTCTCTTCATCCCTCAGGAATAGGCATACAGTAGGGGGAGAAGACAGGTACAATTTGGGTATTGGGGAGAATTTAGAGAAAGGGGAAAAGATAGTAGAGTTTGAGGGGAGAGAAAGGGCATGAAGTGAATGAGGGCAAGTTTTTGGAGAGGAAAGCCTGGGATTTGGGAAAGAGACAATGGAGGACTTTGTCAGACAGAAGGGAGCCAGGAGAAGAGAAAGTGAGAGGTCTAGTGGGAGAGTGAGACCGCCACCTGCCATCTGAAGATTTCTGTGACAGGATCAGAACCTGGGAATACCCCACAGGTAGATAAGAGGAGGCCAAAAGGAAGTGCTGTGTGTTGTACTGAATTTATATAAGGCTGAGTGTAGCATGAGGAGCTTGAGTTGAAACTTTGGGGTCTTTCTTAACTTTTTATCTGGAGTGAAAAAGGCAAGTCTGACTGCACTGCAGGGGAATTCCTGCAACCCCAGTGGTTCAACCAAATTCATTGCACTGTTAAGAGGAGTCTGGCTTCTGAGCTCCAGCCTGTACAAAGAGTATCCCAGGCAGTGACCCAGGAAGTTCAGTCTTTTGGTCCTATCACATATTATTTGTATAGTTATCAAATTCCTGGTTTGGCCAAACTGTCTTGGCTGGAAAAAAGCTGTCCTGGTATCCTGAAGGGAGGTCACAGTACTGTTGCAGATGTGATGGTGCAAGACATATGTGAAAAACAGGTTTCCAGAGCCAGACCTGAAGAAGGGTATTTTGTGCCCAAAAAGCCCCTTTCTCCCGACTCCACAGTGGATCCAGTAAGAGATATCACCACAAAAAAGCAAAACAAAATAAACACCTCTCCCCCCACCCCTTGCTTCTGTCATCCTAAAGCAATTTAGAACATGATTATGTCAAACTTTAAATTTTTGTCTTGGAAAAATGCATTTCCCCACTGAGTTACCTGAGATGTGCCACTACAGCATGAGACAGTGGTGTACTACACCTGGCATATCACATATGTGTCACGAGCTACTTCCTAAACCAGAAGTGATGTAGCCACATTAGCATGGTTCTTCGTGAAAGCAGAGCATATTGGTGCTTGCACAGCACCACAGTAAGGCACTTACACAGCATCTAGTTCATAAAGTAACATGGAATGGGCCTACAGCATTCTGTGACACTATTCTGGAGTGATGTACATGTCTTACTAAAAGCACCCACAATTTTGGTAGCTTTAATTGTTTGACCCATAGAGGAAACCCATGATAGAATCTACAATTAAGTCTCAGATTTTATGTCCATGAGGGAAGGCCTAATCTGAAGTGTTGTGTTCAACACTGGACATCACACTTCCAGCGTTATTGTTGTGTCCAGTGTTGGATATCACACTTCCAGAAAGCTGCAGCTGGAAGAGTGCAGGGAGCAGCAATAAAAGTGATCAGAGGAAGGGGAGAGCTGAGGAAATGTAGTGGTGTGATCACACCCCCTTCCACATTGTAACAAAGGCCAGTAAGGAACACCTGGGGTGGGTAGGGTCTGGCCAGGAGAAGATGCAGGAAGCAGGGCCGCATCTGCTGTTCCCATCCTCAGCTGAGCTTCCAGTCCCCACAGCTGGAGCCCCAGGCCAGGGGGAGAAACTGAGCTGCCAGTCCTCACAGCTGGAGCCCCGGGCCAGGGGGAAGCAGCTAAGGACCAGACACACTACAACCACTCTCAAGTGATACTAGCACCTACAGCTGAAGCCCTTGGGAGCAGGCACAGGAAGGCGGGGGCGGGGGCGTGCGGGGCACCCACTGCCACCCTTGACCTCTGCTGACCTGTACAGGGGGGAACTCTAGGGCCACTCCTGCTCCACTCCAGCTGGGGCCTGTAGGAAGTGGCTACACAAGGTGCTGGGCTCAGCTAGGGACAGCAGAGGTGAGAGGTTCCCCTTTCCTGTGCCTACTCCCTGCCTGCCCTTCCACAGGCTTATCCCATAGGTCTAGGGGCTTCTGTCTTGCCTACCCCCATCCAACTTAACACATCTCCCCCAGGCTGATCCCACCTGCCACTTCCCACTTTTTAAAATCCTGGATCTGCCTATGATCAGATGTCTAGAAAACATGACTTATGAGGAATGAGTGAAAGAAACTGGTTTGTTTAGACTAGAGAAGAGAACAGCAAGTGGTGACCACAATACCCTAGATACTAGATAAAAGGGTACTGCAAAGACAACAGTTACAATTACTTTTACATAGATAATGAGGATGGGACAAAAAGTAATGGACCTAACTTGCAACAGGGAAGATTTAAATGAAATATCGGGTAAAACATTCAAACTGCAAAGCACTGGCATAAATAATCCAGGGGGCTCTGGAATCTTTATCACTGGAAGTTTTCAGAACAGGGTAGCATATTCCTGACAGATATTTATCTAAATCAGCTTGATCCTGAATCAGATTAGAGTGATGAACAACCTGACCTCTTAAGGTCCCTTTGAACTCCATCTATGATTCTACATGTATTGGCTAATTACATATAAGGTGTACAGTATATCTAAAATAATAAAATGGTACAGAACTTCTGTCCATAAAAAAGGCAAATTAGGTTTCCACTCTAGGGGGGAAAAAACATCAATAAAACAATCAATAGAAAGCATAATGCATGAGGGAAGTGCATATTGATTGTGAAGCAATTTTCTCAAAAATAAAGGGGTTTATGTCAGAGAAGAAAAACATAGATGATAATACGGATTATGAAATGTAAAATCCTATAACTCACTTAGCATCAGAAGAATGAAAGAAAAGCTTTTAAAAATAATTGAGGCTGCCATTTTTTATCAGAAACAACAGCTGAAAATAAATCCCCCAAAAGAAAAAAAAAGTTCAGTACCACCAGTAAAACAGGGTCTGACTGAAAATACAACTGCATGCTGTAATAGTCTTTTTTTAAAAAAAATAAAACAAACAAACAAAAATATATATATAGTATTTCTCCTACTTTACAAATAAGTTAAATGTTATTCCTTTTGATATGCTTGTTTGGGGATGACACTTAAACATAAGATGCATTGTTTATGCAGTTCTTCAGAGAGTTTGTCCTTTAAATGCCCTTGAGAGAAATGGCTTAATAAAAAAAATACGTCTAAATAAGATCATGCTTGAAAAGGAAGTAGATAGTACAGAGAATAATGAAAGGGTACTACTCCAAAAGGATTTTGTGTTGCATATTTATGCACTAAAAATTGTCTTTAAAACAGTAAGAATACCATTGGCCCTCTTCCTTCAAGGTACTGATCACCACTGACTTGAATAGGGGTTGAAGATATTCAGGATCTTTCAGGATTAGGCCCTTAATTTTGGATATTCTCTGATCTCGTTATGGAATTATATCAAGTATTTAAGACATAATCAATTACCTGTTATTGGGAAATTCCTCTGGAGGTTCATCCAAAGGGCTCATTTTAAAGTTGAGCCCTTGATTATGTCTTCTCTGGAAAAGAAGACACACTGCATATGGGTAGGTTCATTAGCAGGCAAACAACCTGATGGGTTTTAGTTTCTTTTTCCAATATTTTGGATAATCTGGCAGTGAAACCAGTTCTTTTGAAGGTCCAGATGGTGAGTATTACAGAATCAGGGGGTGTACTGTCTAAGTAAAGAATATAGGATTGGACTCCGTACCATTTTAAGGGCCTCCTGTACCTTTTAAAGACATAAGATCATTCTATTGCCAGTACTCATTTGTATATGTTCACAGAACATGTTTAAAACAAGTGAAGAGACTCAGAATCACCAAATTATGAACTTAGTTGGCCTGTAGCACTATGTCTATTCTTAGCAACTTCATTCTCTTCAGGCCATATTGGCCACATCCACACAAGCATGGACTTTTGGTTCCCTGGAGACAAATAGCAGCAGTGCACCTTGTGCCATTGTTACTTGCCTCTAGGAAACACCCATGCCATACGCACTTTAGTGTGCAGCAAGTTATCCTAAATGGAGTAGGGGAGTCTGGGGCCACCCCTGGGCTGGCCCCAGCAGCCTTACCTGGGGTCCTGGGGGACTCCCATGGCTGCAGCAATGGTGATTCTGCCACGCAGCTCCTGGTGGCCTGGCTCCACTTTTGAGTAGTGTGCTCTGTCTGTGCATGCACTGCTCTGCTTTTTTTTCCCCCACAGGTTTTTTTGAACTCTGGATATCCAGGCATCAAAAAAACCTGCAGAAAAATAATAGCAGAGCAGTGCACGCATGGGCAGCACTCCCCTGCAACGCAGAGAACATCTTGCAGCACAGTGAACATCTGAATGTGTGTGCACAGCCCTGATGGTTTTCTTTTGGAAATTGGCTTGTAGGTAAAGTCGATATGTATTAGAGCAAAGGTCCGGGGAAATGGCAGAGGTCAACTGATTTCTAAAAGCCTGCTTGTGACAAAGGTTCCTTCAAGGCCCACTGTGTCTGACACAGGCAAGCAGCAGCAGACACACAGGCTGGGAAATTGAAGGCATGTTACCACACTGTTCCAAAACAGAGATAAGGGACTCTACAGCACTGGTGCCAGGTCACAGTGCCTAACTGCAGGGCCCTGGGATTTCTAGCTTTGGGGAACCGACCAAATTACGAGGAAACTGGAAAGAACCAAATTAAGATGTGCATGTGATGGGTTTCTGAAACAAAGAAATATGCTGACAGAACAGAACATGGACAGTATCATGACCACAAGGAAACCAATCAGCTATGCCCAGGGATGAAGAGTCTTCAGATAGGAGAAAGAATACAAAAAGAGGGATTTCAGAGCAGCAAAGGATCCCCAAGAGGGGAACCCTGAGGCCACCATAGACAGAGGGTATACCACTAGCCCATCTCTCTCACCCCATGGGGGTGGGGGGAGGTTGGCCTTGGCCTTTGACCTCTAGGCTGCTGACATCTGACATTCAAGAAAGAACCTCAGGGTGAAGCTCTCATACTGGCCAGACATACCTTCCCTCTGATAACGGCTCTAGGACTGGTAGATATAGACTTGTTTGCATTATTCTTATCTGCTATCATTGTGTATCAGTAAAAGTCACCTATTATTAAATGGAGAGGTCATGGTCAGTTTGAAAGGTTTGGGTCCACCTGGAACAAGGAATATGGGTCATAAATCCAGTGCCAACAACCCCCTCCAACCTGGTCCTGCTCCACATGCCCCGAACCTGGAAGTGTGGTAACTAACCCACCCTGAGGACAGCCCAACCACCACTCTCAAGCATGATTGAGACCTGCATCAGTAAGTGCCCTGGGTGAGGACTGCACTGCCCCATGTCTAGGTGTGGCATATGTGGAGCAGGAGCAAGGGACAAGCATGCCATGAAAGTGGTATAGACATACCAGTGGAACACCTGATATCTATCCACAGGAGGGTTTTCCCCAATTCAAGTTAAAAAGGGACTCAGTGACTTTGAAGACACTATACCCACTTCTGCCCATTTCTGACACAGCACAGACTTCCCAACTTTATCTAACTTTATCCCAACTATATATATAGTTGGTTCAGTAAAAGAGACCACCCTAAGAAATCCTTTCCTTTGAATTTAAATAGACCATCACAGCTACAACATCACTCTTACATTACTCAAAAAGTGATCCATTCCTGGTGCCTGTAGGCACAGACAGATGTTCAGATGCCTGCTGTAGCTCATGGTGCTTTACATAAATGCCATAACTTAGCCCCCACCTCCACCCCAATAGACATTTACCTGTCGGGTCACGAGGCTCAAACCTGCCTGCACTGGCTCTCCTGACAAGCAGGATTGAGACGGCCTGCACTGCCCTTATCCTCAGCCCTGCCTCCCCTCCAGCTCTGGAGCTGTCAGCTGGGGCAGGGAAAGGGGGAGGCAGAGGAAGGGAGCAGCTCTGAGCTTCTGGCCAGGGTTTACTTCCCAGCCCGAGCTGGGGCAAGGGAGGATGGAACAAAGCTCCCTGCTGCCTCACAGCCTGTCCCAAGTACCCCAGCTGGGTACTGGGGGGGGAGCTGGGCCAGGTTCATGAGATGAGTGGGGGTCTGTTTCACCACCCCTCCAGCTCAGGCTTTGCAGCAAACTCCAGCTGGCAGCTCAGAGCTGTTTGCTCCCTCTGCCTCTCCCTCCCCACACTGCATCAGCCCAGACCTACGTGCAAAAACCCTAGACAACATGTTCCCTAAGGCACTTTAAAGCAGAGCACCTTCATCTAATACCTCATTTGAGGAGGGTTAATTTTTCACATGATCAGCCACTTTAAAAGCACTCTGCAGCTGTGCACATGTGTCATGGCATGGCTGTAGAATGCTTTCAGGGGCCCAATCACATGAAAAAGGTAATGTGTAAGTGCCCAGCGTGTCATCCCAGTTAGCTACCCCTGATACCCGGCAGGGGCACCACAGTGACTCCACCAGAGATTTAAGGGAATTCACCCAATCTTTCCCCTTTAAAAGGCGGGTGACTGGAACTGGGGACTGCTGGAGAGCCATAGCTCTATGGAGTGCTTGCCTGTTTAGCCATTATAAGAACAGAAATGATGCCATGGGAGCTAGGACCCTGATCACAACCCCAAAGTACAGAATGACGATTCTCACTCAATATACAGGCCAAAAATTCAAGGAGATGTTTGCTGAACATATTCAGATAACAAATCCCATTCTGGGAATCTCCATTCTGCTCTGGCATTTTATGAGAGAGGAGAAATTGAATAAAATTTTCAAATGATTCATTTTTCCATAGTCAAGAGCACAGAATAGGAGAGAATTGGCAGAGCATTTCTGTAACTCCTCAAGTTTTCTCTGTGGGTTTTCTAATACTGAACAATTTCCTCTTAGTGAGTACTTTTCCCTCCCATCAATGGTGCCCACACCTCTTGACTATGGTTTGCAGCCTGTGCTGCTTTCTCATTTACCTCAAGGCCTCTCAGCACTACGTGCTTCCAGAATGCTAGTGAGATAATGGAAGCAATCTCGTCTGTGTGAGAGGAGTGTTGCCTCTTGAGGATATAGCATCTAACCAACTTCAGGGTAATAGTTCTTAGTAAATCAATGCTTAATCTTCAAAAGCTTAGCACTGTCCAGACTGGCGGTTCTTATGGGCTAGGTTAGGCAGGCCAAAAACATGTAGCAGTTAAAGTACATGAAACTAGTGGCAACTAGTCTGCGAGCCCCTGGGAGGCACAGAGGAAACAGCTCCTTGAAACACTGCAGAAAAGCCGCACACCCCTACCAAGGTCTGTGGCGAGAATGTGGTAGTGGAGTGGGCACAGACTCTAGTTTTACAGATACACTGGTCCTAGCTCTGCAGAAATGGATGTAAAGAAATTAATGCTGCTTGTCTCATCTCAAAGGCCAAAGCAGCAGCCCCTAGGTCAGAAATTTCAGAGCCCCATACACCAGCTCCATGTTTGGGAAGACAATTTGCTTGCACAACCTCCTAGAACACCACACACGGAAAGCCCATTTTGGAGCAAAGTAATTTCCTTTTCCTAGACCAGGTGCATGATTTAAGGCCTGGAAAAACTGAAACCCACCTGAATCTCTGCTGAGTCTGTGACTTGCCACAATCCTCAGACCCTTCTCAGCAGTGCTAGGGAAGGAAATGTGTGGAGTCATCCATTCATGTTCTGCCTTGAAGTCATGGGCAACATGCACTTGCTTGACCTTTAAAAGCCATATTCATTTTTTACATGTACCTGTCTCTGGCACTTAAAATTATTTTTTATCTTTAACCTTAGAAGGTAGATTCTATTAATCAGAACAAAGGAGAGTTTGGCAGCTAAAAAGGGAATTAAGGGAACACTGGGATTATGTATTACAGCTAGTCAGGACTCAAGATATCCCAGGTTTATTTAATGTGTTGGCATGGGGAACACAAAGAGATTTTATTATCATCTCCACTAAGCTCTGATATATAAATATAGGCACTTTATTAATTATACCAGCAGATGATGTATCAGTATGGAAATGAGTCCTTGAACTACAGTTATAACAAGATGCATTATAGTCTTAATGGCTGAACAGAGGGCATCAGCCATCTGTCCTTGTGAAAGCATGGCCCTCAGCTGTCCAACACCACTCCCCATCCCCTATTTAGGCCTATCAGAGAGAGAAATGGCTTTAGAGGAGAAGGGGGCCTGACAGATTTAGTGAGGATTGGAGATCATTTCCATGAGATTTGTTTGTAGGGTGCCATGAATTTACATGGTCCTTTGCAATTAGATGGCAAGATTCTAGACACCTTTCTGCTGGTTTGCAATACAAAGAGCTCAGACTGCTTGTATGCACAGTCAGGCCTTGGTTTTCTCTTGCATGGAGAAGGTTCGGGGCAGTAAAGTTCGCTCTATCACCATCCTCAATCCTGCCCAGCGTAAGAAATGATTTTGGTATGCCAGGGCAGGACTGTCCATAGTTGGCATTTATTATGCTCCAGTGATCCCTAGCTGAAGGGGTGAGGGATACCCTGAAGACTTCTCTAGCCTACCCCAGGGACCAGAAGAGCCCTGAGAATGCCAGTGACTTAGAGCCCGTTGCTCCCCTTTCTCTGGTCCTCTGCTGATTGCAGCTTAGCCAGCTCTGGTCAAGGAGGGGCTATCATATATTCACAAGAGTTTATTATCAAAGAGCAAAAGGCCAGCTTCTCACCTAGTGTAAATTAGTATGTCTGCAATGACTTCAGTAATGTTTTGCTGATTTACACTAACTGAAGGCTTGGGTCCAAATTGGAATCCTTCCTTTCCCTTGTCTTTAGCATATAGAGTCTCTTTACTTCTGTGTGCACTAAATTTTAAATCTGAACTACTCCATCACAAAGGCCTTATATAGGACTTCCCTGATTTCATTCCTATTTGAACTAGAGCATTTTTTTTAAACAATAACATCGAACCTTCACTGAAAAATGTATAGCGCTGATGATCCCATTACAGCCTTGTTTTAATGGGTTAACATTACCCTCACTAAAGTTTGCTTCTGGTTTAGAGACTGAATTTACTGAATTTATTTCCACCCATTTTATCTTGTTATACCTTTGTCTGCTAGGTTGAAGAGCTGAAGAGTTCCCTGCTATCCAATTTCTTTTCCTGATGAAGGTACTTTGAAAATAGCTGCTTTTATGGCTCATTTATGATGCTCTGCCCTTAATATTATTTGCAGTGTCATTATGTGAAATATAAAAGGATGAAAGGGATGTCTTAGAAATTCAAAAAATACAATTTTGAAGTGCATTAACAAAGGCAGTGCAGTCTGTGTCTCGATTAAAAACAAAATTAAAAGGCCCATTGGCATCCCTAGGCAAATGTGCCACATAGTTGACTAACTTTATTGTTTTATTTATTAAAAAGTTCCAAAGTGGGATGGCGTGTGAAATAAACAACTGCCTCATTCCTTCTCAATTTGCACAAAGGTTAGTAAGAGGAAAGGCTAAGTCAATTGAATTATTAACAAATATTCTCAAAGTAGAAATGCATGAGATGAAAACCTGCTTAATACATTCATCTTAACAATCCAGGGTGATCAAATCAAATGTGAAAAACTTCAGAAATCCAGTATGTTCTGGAGAATCTGGGGGTGGGAAATGGGGACAGAATCACTCCCTCTGCAAAATCCAATTACACTGTCAGGGCACTTAAGAGAATCCTAAGCAATGAGAAAGGCCATTCCGCAGGAAACTTTCTTTAATTACTAGTTCCTCTTCTTCTTTGCAGAGCAATTAGCAATTTCCACCCAAGGAGGGAGAGAGAAAAAAAAGTAAACCAGTAAATCCAGAGTTCCCCCTAATCTCCAACCTAAATTCCATCTACTGCAGTTTAAGGCCATGCCTCCTAATCCTGGCCTCCTAGAGAAAAGCTCATCTCCATCCTCTCTGTATTCATCCTTCCGGTATGTGAACTCTATTATTAAATCCCCCCTCGGTCTTCTCTTCTCCTGGCTAAATAACCCTAGTTCTTTCAGCTCTTCCTCATAAGCCTTCCCTTCCAGGCCCCTAATATTTTTGTTGCTTTGTGCTGGACTCTTTCTAACCTACCCACATCCTTCTTGAAGTGTGGGGTCTAAAACTAGACACAATACTCCAGGTGAGGCCTCACCAGTGCTGACTACAGCAGAAGAATGGCTTCCCTTGATTTGCAAGAGACACTCCTGTTAATACATCTCGGGCCTATATCTGCTCACCTTCAGTAGCATGGGCTATGCCCTCCATGGTACAAAAGAGCTGCCACTTGGTGGGCCAGCTAGCAGAGAAGGGAACAACTGATTATGGGGGACAACTAATGTAAAAAGGGCATGCAAGTGAACTAGACATTCAAAACAAGTGCACCACCAGGGGACACCAAGCAGAGCACCCCAGACAGCACCCACCAACTCTCAAAGGTGTCGAGAGAGCTGGCGGACACCACCCAGTGGTACTCTGCCTGGAGATAGGAACGTAGGAGACCCAAGAAAATGGCCTCACAGTCCCTGGGAACACTCCCAGCCAGACCCTCCTTCCTGGTGAGGTAGATGGCCAGCTTTGCCAAAGCCAGGAGGAGGTTGACCAGGAAGCCCCAGGGTTTGGTGGGGCCATAGATGGGGTGTGCAAACTAAACAAGTGAGGGGGAAAGTGCAGCCAGAACCTCAATAAGAGGGTCTGGAGGAGGAGGTACAGGGACTGCAACCTGGTGCACTCAAGATAAATGTGCACCAGGGTCTACCTATGCCCACAGAAGAGACAGGTATTGCGGTTGGCATAAACCATGCCAGATATATGCCAATGGTAATGGCTCCATGGAGGAGCTGCCAGCCAAGATCCCTGGTGGCGCATGGAATCAATGTGGAATTAATAAAGCTCAGGTTCCCGTTGGCTTTTTTTTTTTGCAAAAGAGCATACTGTTAGCTCACATGCAGCTTATGGACTACTGTAATCCCCAAGGTTTTCTCTACAGTACTGCAAACTAGCCAGTCATGATTTTACATTATTATTATGTGAGAAGCATTAGGATGACAAAGAACCAAAACGTGTCATTTTAGAGCCCCATTTTTCTTGGGAGTTGTACGGATCAATTCTGACAGGTTCATCCCCGAGGGGTAATAAAAAATAAGCAGCCTTTTCCTCCTCTTTTCACATGCTGGAAAGGCTGAACAAAATGGCTTACTATGGGTTCATAGTTGCCCGGACAGGGGGCTGCCTTAGTTACACTGAAGTCACAGTGAAGTATTGGAGCTGCTTTTAAGAGGCTCCAGGAGAACAGGTTTTGTTTTATGAATCTGAATAACATTTAACATTTAAATCCAGCCCAGAGACCAGATATTTGGCACCAACTATGTAGCAGGCTGACCTTTTTGGAGCTTGGGTTGAGGCCCAGGCTCAAGAGTCTGCTGTTCAATTGGTGGAACCCACCCACCAATCTGGAGGCAGCACAAGGGAAGCAATGCCCTGCCCTTTTCTGAAGGGACGGAGCAAGGAGCAGCTGGACCTGAATCAGAACTGCACCAGCCAGGTCCGGAAAACTCCAGGGATGGAGGCCCTGAACAGTATAAAAGGGGAGCATGCTCAGCAGGCTGGGGAGAGGTGATGAGGGATGGTGAGGAGAGAGGAGTTCCAGAGATCGCCATCCTCGGGACCCTGCTTGAGCTTCAGCGGTGCACAAATTGGTACACAGGGATCAGGCTCTAGGAGCCACTCAAGGTGGCTTGAGCCTGTAAACCCAGCGAGCAGCTGGTGTGCAGATCGGCACATGGAGAGCTGGCCCTGGGAGCAGCTCGTGGCTGCTTGGAGTTCACCCGGTTCACAGGTGGGTGCATGGAGAACCACCTTGGAAGCAGCTCGCGGCTGCTAAAATTAGCCCCGTCCCTAGGCTGTGACCACAGCCCTGTAGTGCAGCTCCACTTTTAACTAAGAGAGCCCCAGTGTCCAGAGCAGGGCCAGGGAAAGGGGAGAACCCCCAGTGTGAGACCAGGGAGCTGGAGCCTGCAAGGGCTTGGCTCCTGCAAGAGAGAGAGCCCTGGGCTGCCCAGTTCAGGCCGTCAAGGAGAGCCGAAGGCACCGCTGGCGAGAGGCTCTTGCAGAATCAGCCACCAGGGGATGAGCCTTGACTTCTCCAGAGAGGAAGCATGAGTTATTGGGGAAGCGGGCCACACAGGGGAGGCTGACATAGGTAAGGAAGGTCTGTCGCCTCCACCCTCCATTGTGGGAGGGGCGTGTCCACAACCCAGGGCCCTAAGGGGGAGGGACTTCAGGGAAACTCCTTGGGGGCAGTGCTGAGTGCACTCCCTATTTTGAGGTTGCTGTGTTAAGGGCTATATAACTAGGGGTATTCTTTAAATGGGTTTATATGGTTTATGTGTTTTAACGTCTCGATGTGTATATTGGTATAGTTATTTGTGAAGGTTTAAAGACATATTATGGTTAAGTTACTTGGGTTATATAGGTTAATATCCCTATGTGTTAATTGTGTTGTATAGGTTGTAAGTTAGTTGGTTCATATTTGGTATTATATGTGAATTGTGGAATATTATATATAGTATTATATGTTAAGCCTTGTAAATATTCTATGTTTTATATTAAGCATCTGTATTTATTCTTGTAATAAACTGTACATAGTTAAGTATTTAGTTTTGGCCTAGCCCCGTAGAGAGGGGAGGAAGTCGCTCTAGTAGCTGACCCCTTCCTCAGCTCCCTGCCTGATCACCACCACTGTCATTGGAGGACAGGACTCACCCCTCAGGTGTACCTGGGCTACAACTGTATAATAACATCACTTTAGCAGCTTTGTAAGGGGCCTGTAATATTTTAGTCAAATGCTGAAGGAGGTAGGAAAGCCTCATTATTGCCTAAGTTTAAGGAATGCCATCTCACAAGGAATGCTATCTGCCCCTGCAGGATGCCAGCATTTTATCATCTGCTTGTTAAATTTTCAAGCTACTTATTGAATCACAGAGAAGCAGGGCTGGAAGGGACCTTCAGAGGTCATCTAGTCCAACCCCCTGCGTGAGACAGGATCATCCCTATCCAAATCATACTATACAAATCTATTGTCTAACGTATTAGTAAAGCTGCACAGTCAGTTTGGACAAATGGAAGCAGGGACCATGATCTGAATCAACAAATAGAATCACTGTCCCTGATTCAGGCCGAATCCGAATTGAATTGGGCCCGCTTCACACCCCCCTAGGCCTCATAGCTATCTACTGTCCACCTCATTGTCCTGCTTAAAAGTCTTCTCTGCCACAATACCTGCAAAATAAACTAAAAAAATAGATTGATAACTGCTGCATTGGGACTTGCTGGTTATCCTGTTAATGAGTATGGTCTCTCTATTACTTTGGGTGCTCTCTGTCTCTCCCCCATAGCTCTTTGCTATAGCTACATGTTACAGCTAGTATTACACTTTGCTAGAGGGGTGAAACAGGGTTGCAGCAGGAGCCACAATCTCACTCACTATCTACACAAGAAGGTGTAGTTAAGACTCTATCGATAGCCTTATTTTTTCACAACCTGATTTTTTCTGCATTTAACCCAATGTTCTCTTATGTAGCTTTTCTTGGCAGGGACTAAGATTTTGATATTAATTAGAGAAGTGATCTCTACAAAGGACTGATTTTTGTGGGTGTTTGCCAGCCTCAGCAAAATCTGCAGTGTGTGGCTGCAAACTAAAGCACATACCAGGGAACCATTTGGACTGTATTCACTATCTGAAAAAAAAATAGTTATTGGACAGAGTAGGCAGCAAAATAATATTGTAATGTGCTTTCTTACTTGGAAGTGAATTTTGCTAGCACCAGTAGCCTTAGGGACAGAGCATCACATGGGGCAAAACAGGCACAGCTCCATTGACTTTAGTAATTAAGGACAAAGTCATTGAGTTAAGAAGAAATTGCAGATTTTTAACACTATAACAGTTAGTACAAAAATGGGACCACTGCTGCAAACCATTCCTCACAGAAATGAGCCCATTGATTTCATGTTATATGACTATTGGTACAAGTCCCTAGTCTAACTAAGATTGTTTCTTAATAACATTAAAGACCTTTGTGCAACCATTTTGTAGAAATGGGTTAAGTCACCTGAAGCTTCTTTGATCTGGAAGAATGGGAAGCTTTCCCTGTGTCGCTTGTGCACTGAGCTCTTTTTGCCTTCTCCTTGCAGAGAAGGATACCAAAGGACAATCTACCTTTTCTGTGAGAAAGGTGTAAAGAGGAGGGTTAGTCTTATGATTAAGGTGCTGGACTTCAGCAGCAAAGACCTGTGTTCAGTTTCAGGCTGTTCGGTAGACTGCCAGTGGTTGTGTCTACACGTGCTATTAATGTGCCTTAAGCTTACTGCACAGTAAAATAAGGTGCCGTAAGCTTTTCCTAGGGATGTGTCTACACATGCACCGCACCACCTGGTGCAGATTTGTGCCCAACAGGAGTAGGCAAGTCCAGGCCTGTTCCTTCCCTACTATGGCCCCTGCAGCAGCCAGGGGGAACTGCAAGCTCCAGCCACAGCTGCCTGGGTGCCAGGGGGCTCCAGGGACAGGCTCAGGCTGGCAGGGGACTCCAGGCAGGCAGCCTCAGGCTGGCAGGGAATACTATCCCAGGAGCCTGTGTCCAGTGCACCATGGGCACTCTCTGCCTCCTCTACCTCCGGCAGCAATAGACAGGGCACTGTGTCCATAAGGCATTCGTGGACCATCTGCTTCTCTCACCCCCTCAGCAGCCACCCATGGACCTCAGGCCACTGGGCAACCCCAAGACCACACACAGTGTGGACAGTTTGCAACAAACAACAAACTTTATTTCCCTCCACCACACATTAACAGACCCCGCCCCCATCCATCCCCAATAACAGACCCCCACTTTCCCCAACAGCACATTCCCTCCCTTTCTCCCTCCCTCTCAGTAACCCCAATGTGCACCAATAATAAAGGTTGTGCTTCCCATGCAACTATGTACAATGCACTTTCTGAACTGCAAGGGTGGGGGGACAGTGGGGTGGTGATGCCTATGGGGTAGATCCTAAGGAGAGGTGCCCAACACCCCAGCCTCTGGTGGCACCACCACAGGTGCAGATGCCACGATCATGCCAGCGGACTAGGACCTCAACTGGGGACAAGGGTGGGTGCTGTCCAGCCTGCTTAACCTGCTCCCCTCCTCTACCACAGGGCCAGGGCCAGCAGGGCTCATGTGTAGAGCTGCCTCAGCTGCAAGCAACTCCAACTCAGGGGCCACATGATGGCTGGGTGAGCAGCAGGCAGTGGCCCAGACATGAGGCAAGGCTACTGGGGGACCCAGAGCAGGGGCAGGTGGCCCTGGCCATTGCAGGCAGTGCTGGACCTCGTCTCAAGCCCACTAGGGAGCTTGGTGTCATGGGCAGCTTCCAGGAAGCAGATAGGGCCAGGACTACAGGTAGGGACAGGGGCCAGCTAGGTATGGAGACAGAGCCTGAGCGCAGGGGTTCATGAAGCTGACTGCTGGGGCCAGGATGGTGTTCAGCACCTGGTGGTCCTCCTTAGTGGCCTCCACTGCCCAGACCACTATGGCAACGTGCTGCTCCTCGGCCTCATGTACCCTCTCAAGGAGGGAGACATGTCTCAACCTCGATGATGAGGATCCTCTCCTGGAAGGTGCAGTCCTTCCAGTCCCTCTTCCGCTCCAGGTCCTGAGCTCACCAGACCTGCAAATCCATGATCCAGTCCTCTGCTGCTGTAACCAACTGCTCCAACAGCAGGGTCATGTGTCCAGCACTGGTGGAGGCAGTGCATATGGAGGATGCCAGCCAATGGTGGTGGCATCCTTGCGGTGCATTCCCACTGGTGGCTGGTGCTTCTCCCCTGTGTGCAGCTGCTGTATCTGCAGAGCAAGGACAGAGAGGCTCTTTGTAAGAGTTTGCAAAATTTCAGAGACAACATGCGCTGTATCAAGGAGTTTTGCACTGCCTGGCCTCAGATCAGGGGTTGTGCACACGCAGGTGCCCAGCGACCATGATAACTTGGCCAGATGAGCCCTGTCACAGGTGGCTGCAAGGTCCATCACTGCTCCCTCCATGGGGGCAGGCAGACTGCTTCCCACTTATGGTTAGGGGGGCTCAGGCAAGTCATCAGACACCAGGCTAGGTCAGGGCTGGCTCCTCTGGGCAGCTTCTACAGTGGCTCCAAACAAACTCCCCCACTTCTTCTCTCTCCAGGCCAGGCAGTTTGTGTCTGTGCCATGGTGTCCAGGGTCAGGGGCTGATCAGCTCCCACCCAGCTGGCACATGAAGCTGGTGATGCCCCCACCAACCCCCCAGCAGCCTTTTCTGAAGAGACAGCCTGGGCTAAGGCCTCCACTATGCATGGCCTGCACTCCAAGTGTGCTCCTGGTCAGAGTCCCCCAGGCTCACAGCACTAGGCTGTTTGAGTGCACCAAGGGCTGCCCAACCCACTATGCCCTGCTGATGATGATCACCATGGTGCCACAGGGACAGCTGAGAACCTGGCACGGGGCCTTGAGCTTCAATAGCACCCCAGGCAAACCCACACTTCGTCACAATTTGCACCACGGCCTGGAAACGTATCTTTGTCTATGGTACAAGGACCTGACCCCCACAGCCAAGGAGATTGCTGCATCCATTGATTAGTTTCTCTGCATGTCACAGGCCCCTGGCTGCCTATCTGGGAGGGCGCTGACCACTTAAAATAAAGTCTTGAACTACCTTCTGCCTCCCTGCGTGCTGGGGAAGGGAACACCAGCATCCAGGGGGCAGCCTGGCCAGGCAGATTGGGGTGGGAAGGGGACAGGAGCTGGCTTCAGGTCTGGAGCCCAGGGGTGGTGAGCCACCATGGGCATGGGTGGCTGCAGTGTCCCCTTTCTCCTGGCCCTCCTCCCTGTGTGGGATTTACCAGACAGGCATGACAGGTGCTCTCAGCAGTCTGACTCTGTCCCTGCTAGCAGCAAAGTGATCCGGCTGCCTGCAGTGTCTCAGGGCATAGAGGCAGAGTGCCTAGCCACCTGGGCAGTGGCAGCCTCCAGGAACGAGTTGGAGCTGCTTGGCACTGGGGCTATCCCTGGCCTGGCTTCCCCACTTGGGGTGTGTGCCTGGAGTTGACAGGGCAGGTGTTGCCCCAGGCTGTCTGCACTGCCCCAGAGAGTCCTAGTTAGCACTGGGTTACAGCACAGGCTCCAGCAGGTAACCTGTGCATGAGTACATGTGGCATCCCTTGCCAGGGTCCCTCACAGCCAGGATGCGGTCCAGCTACCACATGAAGGGCATGGTCCTGTGGGCAGCCCCGGACCAGTGGTTGTAGCCTGTGACATGGACCCACTGAGCCCACAGGGTCTTGACCTTTATGTAGCACTGCCACACAGGCTGCTGGTGGCTGTGCCCCCTGTCACATGGACCACGATCTCATATATATGGGTGTTTGACTGGGTGGCCCGGGCAAATTGCTGCTGCCTGTCTGCCTCACCTCAGATCACTACGAGGTTGCTGGTCTCTTACTCTGTCCAGCTGGGACCCCGAGCTGATGTCTCCAGCATCAGGGGCATTGCTATCGTAGGTGCTGCCAGGGACCCGGAGGACTCCAGCAGGGATGCCAGGTACCATCAGGGTTTTGTCACATGTCTGCAGCAGAGGGGCAAGGAGCCCAGAGCCCAGGCCGTTGGAGGCATGGGACCCAGGGGAAAGAGCACTGCTTTGGCTAGCCCATGCCTGCAGCAGAAGTTCAGGTCAGGGTCTAGAGACCAGCCTGGGCCACCTACAGAGGCATCCCTACCATGTGGTTGAGGTAACATCCAGCCAAATTGCTCAGCTCCAGGCAGGAGGCTGGTTCCCTGCTGTTGTGGCTGACTGGGAGCAGATTTGCTCCTTGTCAGCATCTTCATGTGCACCACTGTGCAGTAGCTAATGCACAGTTAACCTAGTACCTGTATCTACAGGTACTAGCAAACTGCACATTAGATTAATTTACTGTGCAGTAAGACCCATGTATATGTAAATGGTTTGGGATTAGTCTAATGCACAGTAAAGCATCTTGTGTAGATGCACCCTGTGTGACCCTGGGCAAGGCACGTAATCCATGTGTGCTCAAGTGTAAAATGGAGCCAATAATACTTCCTTGTCTTGCTTTATTTAGAGTGAAAGCTCTTCAGGATTGGGACTGTCATGCTGTGCGCTCATGCAGAATTTAGCACAATGGGATCCTGATGGTTGTTGGCCACCCAGCTGTTTTAACAGCAGAAGCTGTGAACACTAACAACAGTAATAATAGTAGGAGAAGTAGAGCGAGCCTAAATTGACAGCACCTCTGGAGTGCTGCATGTGCATGAGAAAGGAGCAAAACTAGTTAATGGAGAAAGAAATGACACAAAGGTCTAATTCTGATCCCACAGTACATTTCTTTCCAGCAGATCTAAACATTCCACTTCACTAACCACCGAAAAACAATCAGTGCCAGAGTGGAACCAGTGTGACCAGGCCTATGAACATCAGTATATTTATGTATTAAATCCAACTGTGGCATAATGTATAATATAGATCATTACAAAACTGGCCAAAATACACAATAATCTAGAAGGTCCAGAAAGAGCATTTGTATTTGAAAGAACATTTTTTCATATTAGGTCATACACAGCCATATTAGGTCTTCAGATTATCTTAATAAATTGCCTTTTTATCATCCCTCGTACACAGACACTTCCCTGGAAGCATATTACATACATGATGGCACTTCTGAAAATAAGTGGGCAGGAACAGATGACAGTGGCTCTAAAATGGAATTCAACTGAACTACCCAGTTTGGAGAGGGGGTCATGAGTAAAATGATTAAAATGTGCAATATTCACAACATTGGGATAGTAGAATAAGGGCAAAACCCCTATTTGCATATTCTTAATTTTTGCATTGTATTATTGACCATTTACCATGATTCATTCTATCATGAAATATGATCCTTTTAGGCCTTAATACAATGCTTTCACTTTTCACATTTTGGGAACTCCAGATAGAACACAGTAACCTTTCGGTAGTGCACAAATAAAGTATGTAATGGTTAAAGATTTTAGAAAGTTCCAAGCGCAGGTCCCTAAAATTAACAATCCAAATGATCTTAAAGTAACTAAATAAATAAGGCTCTAGTGTGCATAATTGTTAATGACCTACAACTGGTATGCACTTACGTAGAATTTGTGGGTGCTTAGCCTCACTGAAAATTAAGCCTTTTTTATTTAGTTCTCTCAGAATGGAATTTAGAGCCTTTAAATGGAGTTTTCTAATTAGGTCTAAATAGGTGAAATCTTGTTCCCAGCACAATTCTTTTTGTACATGAAGTCAATATACAGTTACGCCTCCCAGGGATCCTTCAGAGCAGGTAGGGTATTACTACCACCCACATCAGATAAAGAGGCAAGACACAGATCTATAGCCCAAGATTTTATTGGTTACACCCCAAAGCACAAAAATAAGCACTTGTCTCAATGCCTATCTAGCTACCTGCAACAGCACAACAGCACCTCTACTGCCTAGGGAGGAGATATGGGAGGCAAGGGGCACGCAGATTGGCAGCAGGTCACCTTGAATCTTCCTAGGGCTTCCACCTCTGTTTACACCCAATATTTATATGTAGTTTATTTAAATAAATATTCTGTGATTGGTTTTATTTCAATGTCTTTGTTTCGCTGAGGCTTTGGGAACTGGACTGAACAAGATTTTCTAGGGACTTGGAGGATGCCAATTAGCTGGGGTTTATGTCCTTGTGAATATTACAATTCAGGAACATCTTTTCCTCACCATCTGGCACCATCTGCTTGCCACACCCTGTTTCTTTTACTTTACAAGCTAGTTGTAATATTAGCAAAGGTTTGTTCTGGAATACGCGTAGGGCCATCTGCTTCAGCCCCATTTCTGCAGCTTAGCATAAGTCTCTTATGCATATGTCGTCAGCTCTTAAGGCTGACGACAGATAGTTTTGGTCATGAACCTTTCCTTTTCCCCAGTGCTGCTGGATTCATAGCTCCAGAGCACCTTTAACTCTCATTTGCATTTCATTTCTACACTAAACAGTTGGGCTTTACTATATTCACTTATAAAGGCACATTATTATGTCAATAGGATTCTAACTGACTACATATAATTCAACTCTTATGAAAAGGCAAAACATTAGTTGTTACTTTTAACTACTATTGAGTGAATTCCAAAAAGCAGTTACTAATATTAGTGGCCTTGATAACACTGTTATTCTACTTTCCCAGGCTACTGCTTATGGCTTAAACACAAGTGTATTGTTTATTGATTGTATACAGCTTAAGCAAACTATTCATAATTTCAGCTTTTGCTGGGTCTTCAGTCTACCTATCTGCAGTAGGTCTACAGTGACTGTACCTGGACAGCCATTGACCAGGTCTACAGCCCTCAATAGTGCCAAATAAAACTGAAACTGTTAGGGGGGCTTGTGAGTTGTGTGGCTTTACTGTACAAAACTGATTAAATAAGATTACAAAGACCCATCATTCTTATTTGTGGTGTTTGATTGGTTGAATTGCCTTTACATTTCCCAATATTCTTAACTAGCATAGAAATCTGGGTTGATGAAAAATGATATAATTTGGCATTCCTTTTTTTGGTACCAAAACTATTTTTCTGGGATACTGTGTAATACGACTTTGATTTATTGATTTTTGTTCAATGTTAACATTTTGTTAAATTGATTCGCTCAGATTGTATAAACATTTTCAGAATTGTCTCTAGTTTCCTGCCACTATTTTTTAATTACATCTTTTGAATTATGCAACATGAATTTACAAGTCTTAAGTTTGTAACTGTACAACCCAAAAGCCAAATGAATTTATGGAAAGTCTCATATATGCAATGCATTACTTACCAGATGCAAATTATATCACATTTCTTATTTAATGTCACATGTCAAAAGTGAGGGCCAGATCCTGCTACCTTTCATCACACTGAATAATACCAAGGTCCTCAAGCCACCCAAGAGATTTCAGTGGGCCTGCTGCGTGAGCAGCATGCTATTGAATATGAAGGATAGCTGAACCTTGTAGGCATTGTGGGAGGAGTGAGTTTTCACAAGCTGCAAGTCAGAAATGAGTGCTTAATGATCAAAGTCATAGTTTTAATTTTCATTTAAAAGGTAAGGCCATTTTAATTAAATTGTTTAGTGGTATCTCTCTCTCACTCACTCTCTCATATTTATTAGATATATTTCTGAGCGTGAATGTCTATTTCAAGGAGAATTAGAAGGCAAAAAATAAATCAAGCCTTTTGTTTTTCAGTGAAGATATTTTAACAAAGTTAAAGCCAATGAGGATTTAAATGTATTTAAAATGTTTCCTTTCTTACAACACCATAAAGCCAAATAGTTCACCTTGAGAAATTCTCTATTGCAGCTGCCATTCTAAAAGCGTAGTAATATATATTTGAATTGCATTTATCGATTTGCTTTTATGTCCTCTCCCATTTCTGGATGCAGGATCGTGTACAGAATTTCATTTATGACACCAACACTGTAACCTGGCAACATAAACTGTAAAATGAGCCATTATGTTTGTTAATTATGTTGTAACCTAAACTCTAATATAGTCTTATAACCTATGCTAATTCTCCATTTAGCATTGGTCTCCATTCGTATGAGCTTTCTTTTCCACTTGCTTGTGCTATTATAAGACTAACTCCACTAAAGACAGTGGAATTACATTGTAGATCAGACCTGATGCTAATAATGTATCACTTTTAGAAGCACAGTGTGGTAGGAAGAGGCTTCCCGATTTGTGTTTGTTGTAGTATGAATGCAACGCTGAGTCTGTTAGGTATTTTATTATTCCTCCCCCCCCCCCCCC
>NW_005842451.1:1278556-1287664 GCF_000455745.1 Alligator sinensis
ACTATGGTTTGTATAGTTGACCAATGCCAAAGAAAAGCAAGTGTGAAGAGGACTGTCCTCTGGCTTCAGAGGCCTAATTCCCAGAAGTCGGATTTATGCATGCACACTGAATGAAAGGAGAAGAGAGAGTATTGATCCAAAATAATTTTTATTCTTTTGAAGTAGATAATAAATGAGGCCAATCTCACAGCAATCCCATGCATACAATTTTGTATTGTGATCCACAGGTTTTGATTTCTGGGTGGTCCCAAGGTAAAACAAACTGCACCAGGGATGAACTGGAATTATGTGAAACTTGATATGTTTTGCTCTTCTTCAGCAAACATTTTTGGGGGTATTCTACCATGCTCACATCTTACCATGCTCCAGTTCTCATGGGTCTTGGGACTTTCCTTTGATTTATGTTTAAAAGTAATTTGCAATTTGCTGTTTTTCCATGTGTTCTGCTTTGATTGTTTTTCTCTTATTCATAGATGCTAGGGTCGGAAGGGACCTCAACAGATCATCGAGTCCGACCCACTGCATAGGCAGGAAAGAGCACTGGGGTCAGATGACCTCAGCCAGATGCCTATCCAGCCTTCTCTTAAAGACCCCCAAGGTAGGGGAGAGCACCACCTCCCTTGGAAGCCCATTCCAAATTTTGGCCACCCTTACCGTGAAGAAGTTTTTCCTGATATCTAGCCTAAACCTGCTCTCTGTCAGTTTGTGACCATTGTTCCTTGTTACCCCAAGAGGTGCCCTGGTGGACAGATCACCTCCAATCCCTTGCTGAGTCCCCCTAATGAACTTGCAGGCAGCCACAAGATTACCTCTCAGCCTTCTCTCTTAAAACATACTAGCTAACTCAATGGACTTTTACCAAACTTTTGAGAAATGGGTACCAAAAATAAGACTCACAGGTGCATATTGCTGGAAGCCACACACTTTTGAAAAACAAAACAAAACGGAACAAAATCCCACCATGGCCTTAAGGCTGTAAATATCCACTGCGGTGGCTACATTTAGGCTACTACTTCTGGAGTAAGTAGCTCAGCTCTTCATTTCTTCATCCCACAAATTTTATATCTATCTCTCTATCTAGAAGTAAAATTTTCCAATAGTTAGAGCTGTGCTTTTTTTTTTTTTTTTTAGGGGTGGGGGGAGCAAAAAACATAATATGTTTTCCAAAAGTGCTGAATATCCTGCAGCTTCCAGTATTATGCTGGAAAGCATGTGGACCAATTGGAGAGAGTCTAGTAGAAAGCAGCAAAAATGGTTTGGGGGCTGGGGCACATGACTTGTGAGGAGAGGCTGAGGGAACTGGCCTTATTTAGTCTGGAGAAGAAAAGACCAAGAGGGGATTTAATAGCAGCATTGAACAACCTAAGTAGTTCTGAATGAAGGAGGCAACCATTATAAGACAGATGTTGAGGAACAGGCTGAAGTACACCATGTCTTTTTTACCTCAGTCTTCACGGGTAAGGTCAGCTCCAGGACTACTGCACTGGGCAGAACAGTTTGGGGAGAAGGTGAGCATCCAACCATGGTAAAAGAACAGGTTAGGGACTATTTAGATGAGCTGGATGTGTACAACTCCATGGGGCCAGATGCAATGCATCTGAGGTTGCTGAGGAAGTTGACTGGTGTGATTAAAGAGCTACTGGCCATTATCCTGGAAAACACATGGGGATCCAGGGAGGTCCTGGATGATTGGAAAAGGACAAATATAGCACCCATCTTTAAGACATTATGTTATACCTTGACCTAGATAAATTGGAGGATAGGGCCAAAAAAATATATCTCATGAGGTTCAACAAGGACAAATGCAAAGTCCTGCACTTAGGATGAAACAACTACAGACTTGGAACTGACTGGCTAAGCAGCAGCTCTGCAGAAAAGGACCTGGGGGTTACAGTGGACAAGAAGCTGAATATAAGCCAGCAGTGTGTCCTTGTTGCCAAGAAGGCTAACAGCATACTGGGCTGCCTTGGTAGGAGCACTGCCAGCAGATTGAGGAAAGTGATTGTTCCACTGTATTTGGCACTGGTGAGGCCACATCTGAAGAACTGTGTCTAGTTTTGGGCCCCCTACTACAGAAAGGATGTGGACAAATTGGAGAGAGTCCAGCAGAGGGCAAATAAAATGGTTTGGGGGCTGGGGCACATGACTTATAAGAAGAAGCTGAGGGAACTGGGCTTATTTAGTATGCATAAGGGAAGACTAAGGGGGGATTTGACAGAAGCCTTCAACTACCTGAAGGGTGGTTCAAAAGAGGATGGAGCTGGACTGTTCTCAGTGGTGGCAGATGGCAGAACAAGGAGCAATGGTCTCAAGTTGCAGCAAGGGAAGTTTAGGTTGGATGTTAGGAAAAACATTCTCACTAGGAGGCTGGTGAAGCACTGGTATGGGTTACCTAGAGAGGGTGTGGAATCTCCCTCCTCGAAGGTTTTTAAGGCCCGGCTCAACAAAGCCCCAGCTGGAATGATCTAGTTGGGGATGGTCCTGCTTTGGACAGGGGGTTGGACTAGACGTGACCTCCTAAGGTCTCTTCCAACCCTAATTTTCTATGATTCTATGGTTCCAAAGAGGATGGAGCTAGACTGTTTTTAGTGGTAGCAGATGACAGAACAAGGAGCAATAGACTCAATTTAAAGCAAGTAAAGTTTAGGTTAGACATTAACAAGAACTTTCTCATGAGGCAGGTAGTAAAGCACTGGAACAGGTTACCCAGAGAGGTTATCGAATCTCTATTCTTGGAGGTTTTTAAGACCTGGGTAGACAAAGCCTTGGGGTGCGGGGGGGATGATATAGTTGGGCATGGTCCTGCTTTGAGCATAGAGTTGGACTAGATGACCTCCTGAGGTTCCTTCCAACCCTAATTTTCTCTGTTTCTATAAACTTTAAGAGTCTGGATAGGAGGGGGCATGCTTATGTGTTCTGGCAATTCTGTTCCAACAGGGAAGAAACCTAATGGTTGAGGTAGCTGGGAGAATGTTGGAAGAAGTCCCTTGAGAAGGTAGCAGGATTGAATTCAAGACACAGCATTTCAAGGAATGGGAGTGAGCCTTTGCTCTCATCACTAGCACACAAGAAAGTGATATCATGCAGCCTCTCATCCTTTTTTGGTGGCTGTGATTTTACTCAGCATTCAGCCGGGGAGTACAAAGAAGTTCCTTGCATTTCCCTTCTCCTCGGGCTTTTGGGGCATTGGAGAATAGGATACATTGTCCTAACATTCCCCTTTTGTCTGCCAGATACTATGGGTATAAGTCCAGATAACACTATTTAAAGTAATAAGTGGTGTCTACTTTGCTTCACATTTTGTGTCAGAAAGGGAAAGCAAACTGTTTTTAAAAGTGGTCTGATTTATTCAGTTCCCAATCTGGAGTTTATATAAGAAGTCAACAGCCTTTGGTGTAGGCTTCAGTCTCATTGACATTCATTGGCTCTACTGTGGTCTCAGTCAATCTTAAGATTTTAGATAATAGCTTCAATATCTGGCATATAAAGTCAGGCTCATATGAATCCAAGAAATGCCACATTAATATTTATACTGACAGCTCGATTCACTCCATGAAGCAATTTCTTTGGTGATAGATTATTTGACATCCATTTGTGAATGGTGTATAACATCTTGATGAGAAAATTCTCTCTCATATGATGGACTAATGAGCTCAGGAGGAGACTCTGAGCTGGAACAAAATACATAAATTGTCTTGGATCAATGGGATACTTTGAAAATAATCTATTTTCTTATGTCATTTGTGCATCTGGCTTCTGGGACTATACAGAGCCCACCTTCCTTGCTTATACAGATAGAAGACCACACCAAGAGAGCTTCTCATAAAATTCACATACAGTATTCCCTAGTTTTCTGCAATATCTGTCATACAGCAGAATGGCATGCCAATATTCATATATCAACCCATGCTAGAAAAGCTCTCATTCATTATTAACACATCTCAGCACCCTTTCAAAAAAGCAATTCTGCTGTTTGTTTTGGTAATAAGTTGCTTCTATACCAAAACTGATACAAGGTTAGCCAGCAGCCTGAAGAATAGCTGAGATGTATGAAACTGTCATCACCGTCCTTATAGAAATGCACCCATGCAGAACAAGCTTAACAAAAGCTAATTCATTGTTTTAGCTTATTGCTTTCATTGTTCAAATATACATTCATAGATCTTTAAGGACCATACAGGCTATATATCAGTCTATGGACCATAAGCCCATAGTTTCACCCAGTTCACATCTGCATTGTTTAATATGTAATTTGCATGTGGCTAAAAGCCCACGTTCCAGAACTGCATCCGTTTCCACTATGAAAACACAAGGAGATGGAGAATTTCTCTCTTTCCTTGGTAGTTAATTCCAGAGGTTAATCACCCTCATTCTTAAACATTTGTGACTTAATTTGCATTTGCCTTCCTTTCAGCTTCTGGTCCTTGGTTCTTGAAATGTCTTTCCCTCCATAAATTAAAGAGCCCTTTGTTAACTGCTGTCCTCCCCCTGTAAAGGTACTTGTTTGCTGTATTCAAGCCACCTCTTGGTCACCCTTTTGATAAATAAAATAGATTGAGTTCTTTAAGTCTCTCCCTGCAAGGCTGTTTCTCCATCCCTGAAATCACTTGTGTGTACAAAAGAGACTGCCTTATGGCATCAAGTTTAACTTGGCTTCATGTAGCCACTGTACTAAACTAATGAATTTCCCAAAGTCGGTAGTTTGCCTTTCTTTACAACATCAGCAGCAAGCATGGACACCTTCGATTTAAATTATTTACATGCATTTTAAGAAATATAGGTCTTAAAATAGGTTTGTCATAATTGCAAGTAAGTTTTGTTTTCTTAAAAGAAAAATATATTCATATATTTAAAAAAAAACATTTTTCTGCACTGATCCCATTGCTCATTGCTCATTTTCTGTTCTCTAGTTGTAACTAATGCAAGACAGCTGCCCAACTTCTCCTGTATAATATATAGTGTGCACTATCCCTACTCATAAATTAACCATTATACCACATAATATTACTTAAATGGAAACTGAGGGACTGTGAATGAATACATTTACTTGAATAAAGACAGAAGGACTTCAGGGCCCAGTGGTTATTTTTATTATTAAGGAAACCCCAATATAGAAAGTCCAAAAATTACATATGAAATTATAGAAAGATTCACTCTAAAAACCACCTCAATCTCTAAACATAGCCAAATAATCAGAAGTGCTGATGTTTCTTAAGAAAAACATCACTAATGATATCTCTAGTTTCCTACATCTCTATAGAAACTCAACTAGTGGTGAAGCAATATCTACCTATTCAGAAAATCTTTTCCTAAAATTTCACAATACAATAATAATTGGATCCAAAAGTGCAATGTTCACCCTGAACAGCTTGCCAAAACTCGTTAAGCAGCCCTTCAGCTGAAATAACTGCCCACCCTTGGACGAGAGCCTCAGAAATAATGGCAAAAATGTACCTCTACTTCATTTGCATTTTAAACAGGATTCAGACTAAATACAAAACTTCCTAACATAAAAACAAACAGCCCAAGGAATATAAACTCCATGCAAATGATCTATATTTAATAATATATATAACTATATAATGTTATATATATACATATATATAATGTTATATAAATAATTATATAATGTTATATGTTTTATATATATATATATATATAAATGTACAATATCTATCTATCTATTGAATTTTGAATATTGACTTCAGTTTCTAACTGCCCCTGCCAAGCACATTAGGCAATTGCTCCTTCCTTAGTGGTAAGGCTCTTCAACAACAGCTAATTTGATAATTTTCTGATATGCAAAAACTTGTTAATGAAGACAAGTAATTATGGTAGAAGAGTGAAGAAATGGGGCAAAGGGTTGTACATGCATGTTCTAGTTCAGGGGTGGTCGTGGATAGCCGCTATGTGTGGTATATAGGCTCTGTGTGCTCTAATAAAGAAGTGGCACGGATAGCCTCTGTGTGGTATATAGCAGACTGGGGAGAGGACAAGAAGCACTGTGGCAAAGAAGGCATAAAGCAGAAATCAGAACAGCAAATCAGGCAGGAGCACAAGATAGGGAGCAGAGAGCAGGCAGACAAAGAGATTCAGAGCAGCACTCAAGGAGGGTGCAAGCCCAATTTGTGGCTCACCTGCCAAAAAGCTCAGCCCCCATTGCCTTGGTTGTTGATCTGCTGGGTTATTTCTCATTTCACTTGCACTCATAAAAACTCAGAATGACTCTGCTGAAGTCAAAAAACATATATGGCCTTTACAGCTCTTTGACTGAACACAATGGATGACATTCATTGCTGATGTTTGCATCGAGGATCGTAGTATTAGCACTTCACAGATGGTGCAGTTTGAAGAGGGAACTCTTTAATACAAATGTAAGTGATTTGTAGCAATTTGTATTCAATGCCACTAGATTAAAATAAGTTAATAAAACAGATGAATGCTTTTAAAACTCCATTAAGTAATTACTTAGTTACAAGTGCACTTTCAATTTCTAATTTATTTTCTCCAATCCCTGTAGCAGTAAGGATAACTACAGACAATGAGAAAGGCTTCAACAAACATAATTTTGAATATCTCAAAAAACCTAAAAAACATGCTCAAGTAAAGTATGTTGCTCTGAAGGTCCCAGAACATAGAGTTTTGCAGTTTGGTACTGAGAATTGTTTGTGTTTTATATGCAACCAAGGTGATTTCAGAGACAATGGCTGTTATCAGAGCCAGTGGCTCTTAACTCATAGAGCTGTGTGATGCACTGGATGGCTGGAAGAGGGCAAATATAGTGCCCATCTTTAAGAAAGGCAAGAAGAAGGATTGGGGAATTACAAACCAGTCAATTTGACTTCAATACACATGCACACACAAAAATGACAGAGCAGGTCATCTGAGAATCACCTAGAAGAGAACAAGGTGATCAGGAACCTCCAATATAGATTCATCAAGAGTAAGTCATGCCAGATGAACCTGATTTCGTACTGTGACAAGATAGACTCTGTAGATGAGGATAGAGCAGTGAATGTGATATGCTTAATTTAACAAGGCATTTGATAGGTCTCCCATGGCAGTATGATGTGATTGGAATAGCAGAGATTTGGTAGAAGCTCGCATGACTGGAGCACTGTCATGGATGGGTACAAACTCAGGAAGGACAGGCAGGGGAGAAGAGGAGGAGAAGTTGCACTTCATGTAAGTGCCATACCGCTGCTCAGAGCTCCACTATGAAACTGGAAATAGTCCTGTTGAAAGACTCTGGGTTAGGGTCAGAAGGGAAAGCAACAAAGGTGATGTTGTGGTAGGTGTCTGCTATAGACCACCAGACCAGGAGCAAGTGGTGGATGAGGCTCTCTTCAAATAGCTCGCAGAAGATGTCTGATCACAGGCCCTGGTTTTCATAAAAGATTTTAATCACCTGACATCGGGAGGGCACTACAGCAGTGCGCAGGCAATCCAGGACATTTTTGGAGAGTGTTGGGGACAACTTCCTGTTGCCAGTGCTGGAGTGTATGGCTGTGCAAAATTTCACTGGCCGTTGTGTTTTGACACTGTTTCAACCAATTTCTAAGTCAAAACAGCAAAATTGAAACAAAACAAAGACCCTCGAAATAGCCTTGAAACAAAACAAGTCTGGTCGAAACGTTTCGACCATAGGCTGCGGATGTGAAGTCAGTCCAGCTGGGCTGACTTCCTATCCCCAACACAAGATCCGGTAGGGGGCGGGAGGCAGCCCAGCTGGGCTGCTTTCCCATCCCCTGGTGTGATCTAGCATGGGGGACAGGAAAGCAGCCCAGCTGGGCTGCCTCTCCACAGCGCAATCTAGCACTGGGGATGGGAAGTCAGCCCAGCTGGTCCGACTTCCCATCCTCATGGAAACTCAAAACAGCATCAAAACAGCCTTTCTGTTTCAACAGAATGGAACGGAACAGCTGTTTTGACTTGAAATGAAATTCAAGACAAAACACTGTTCCATTGAAATGTCGAAACTCAAGGCGAAACAGAACAGTGCCATTTTGCACAGCCCTACTGGAGTAGCCATGCTCTTCTTGATCTGCTGCTCACAAATAGGGATGAATTGCTGCGGAATGTGGTAGTAGTGGATGGCAACTTGGGCAGCAGCGACCACAAGATGATTAAGATCAGGATCCAGAGGAAAGGAAGGATGGAAAGCAACAGAGTAAGGACCCTGGACTTCAGAAAAACAGACTTTGACTCCCCCAGGGAACTCATGGATAGGATCCCCTGGGAAGCCAGTCTGAGGGGCAGAGGAGTCAAGGAGAGCTGGCTGTACTTTAAAGAAGCCTTGCTGAGAGTTCAGGAACAAACCATCCTGATGTTCAGGAAGACTAGCAGTTATGGCAGAAGACCAGCTTGGCTTAGCAGGGATCTCTTCAGTAAATTAAATCACAAAAGGAAACTTAGAAGAAATGGAAACTTGGAAAATAACTAGAGAAAAATATCAGATCATGGCTCGGGCATGCAGGGATGAAGTCAGGAGGACCAAAGAGCAATTGGAGTTGCAGCTAGCAAGGGATGTGAAGGGTAACAAGGGTTTCTACAAATATGTCAGTAGCAAGAGGAGGATCAGGGAAAGTGTGGATCCCTTACTGAATGGAGGAGGCAACCTTGTGACAGAGGATGCAGAAAAGGCTGGAGTGTTCAATGCCATCTTTGCCTCAGTCCTCAGGCAAGGTCAGCTCCCAGACTACTGCAGTGGGCAGCACAGTTTCAGTAGGAGGTGAGCAGCCTTCAGTGATGAAAGAACTGTTTAGGGACAACTTAGAAAAGCTGGATGTGTGCAAGTTCATGGAGCCAGTTGGGATGCACCTGAGAATGCAGAGGGAGTTGGCTGATGTGATTGCAGAGTCCTTGACCATCATCTTTGAAAACTCATGGTGATCATGAGAGATCCCAGATGATTGGAAAAGGGCAAACAAAGTGCCCATGTTTAAGGAAGGGAAAAAGGAAGATTCAGGGACCTACAGACCAGTCAGCCTCACCTCAGTCCTTGGAAAAATCATGGAGCTGATCCTCAAGGAATCCATTTCTAAGCATTTGGAGGAGAAAAAGTTGATTAGAAATAGTCAGGGGTCAGTCCTGGGGCCAGTTTTGTTC
>NW_005842452.1:0-1509 GCF_000455745.1 Alligator sinensis
GGGGGGGGGGCCCGGGGGGGGGGGGGGGGAAGAGGCAGAAAAGACACAAAGTTAGTTGCAAATCGCACTAAAGCAGTTGTTTACCTGCGTGTGTGTGCATGCGTGTGCATGTGTGTGTGTGTGAGTGTGCATGTGTGTGTGTTTCCCCCTTCAACTCCGTCTGTTGCTAAGAATTTTGTCTGCTGTTATGCCTTCCAAATTCCAGACTCTTTACTGGTCGGAGGGTAAGAGACAATAAATTCCGAGGTGCTATTAAAACCCAGGACCCATTTCTTTCATGAGGGTTATGGTGCTTTTTTCCGAAAAAAAAAAAAAAAAAAAGAAAAAAGAAAAAAAAAAAAAGACAAGAAAAGAAAAACCAATCAGGAAAAAAAATATCTTTCCCTTGCAAAAATGTTCACTGAGAAGCCCGTCTAAAAGTAATAGAGGAAGACTGAAGCTGCTCGAAATGCTCCTTTCCCATGCATATTAAGTTATCTCGGTTTGGGGTGTGATACGAAGTACAAGTCAACAGAGGAGGGGAAAGAATAAGGAGCGTGGGGTTGGGGGGTGGCGGGGGGGAATAGATTTGCAAAAGAAGTGAATTAACAGGAGAGCAAGAAAACAAGCCTGGACCTACAGAGTCAACGTGTACACTGCCTGGAGAAACATATTTCTATACTTCTGCCTCTGCATTTATTATCCTTCTGTCAGACAGCCTGTAATTAGCATAGATAAGTACGGTTCCAAGCTGCAAGTTGTGTCTGCTGTGCAAATGCCATTGTTTTGGGGGCTGCCCACTTGCACAGCAGCCCCCGCACAGGCAACCCCAAGGTGTTGGAGGGACCACGATGCGCCGAACCCGGACAATACTTGCACGAGATCCCGAAACGGAGGGTGTGTGGATGGAGGGGAAGGGTAGGGAGGGGGGGTTGCAGATTTGGGAGAGGGATGAACATACAGCACGCGAGCTCTGGGCCTGGTTGAAGGATACCTGCCTGGAACACGCCAACTTCCTCAAATGAATCGGTCTCGGGGCTGAAATCCTGCCCCCGAGGAAAAACAACATACACACGGGTCCATATCCCTCCACGGGGCAGCATGCCCACTTGCCAAGATGCCCCGGCCACCCCGCGACCTGTGCACGCCAGAGCCCTCAAAGCCACCTCCAGGCACCATCCTAGAGCCCCGGCGGTTGCGGAGCCGACCTCAATGCATATAGTTTTGCAACCACCTCTGGCACTGCACGCCGAGCCCTCAACCCACCTCAAGCGAGGCGACCAGCTAAGCGGGAGCAACCAAAGGCAGAGAAACCACAGCCTTTGCACGGCAGCAAAATGGAGCCTAGTAGCAGCCCCTTTGAACCACCAGACTCCTTCTCACTTCTAACATCTCCCTTTTCTTCCCCGCGAGGTATTTGCCAAAGCATTTCAACACCCCCAGAAGCAGCAAAGAGGAACAGTGCAACACAGGAACATACATCCAGACCCACACAAAGCCTCGGGGTTTTAAAATTACACCTGCTGGGGA
>NW_005842452.1:1540-2460 GCF_000455745.1 Alligator sinensis
TACACACATAGGCAAGGAGAGAAAAAAATCCACCACGATGCAATCCAGCACATTGTAATATCGCTAATATTTTACCTTGATAATAACAGCATCGGAAAGTACATGTGCATCGGGAACAAAGCAAACAATATTATGGGAAAAAAGAGATGAAGGCGAACAGCATGATGTCTTTTTGACTACCCATGTTTTTTACATAAAGAATAAGGCACATATATACAAAATGGTTAAAGCCAATAAATTCTCATCGTCTTCCCCGCGATCTAATATCATAATTAAAAAACAGTAGGGGACGTTTTAACTTTTATTGCATTTCTGGAGTTCGGTTGCTAAACATATATTAACTTTAGGCTCCTGTCTCTCGGCGGGGGGGTGTTATTTAGAAATAAAATCAATCTTCATATATACAGAGAAGATATTTTTCCCCCCTTGCCCACGCTGTTAGAAGAAAAAGAGAAAATTTGCGAACTGTTACCGCAGAGCCAGCGAAATTCCGCGCGCCTCTAATGAATCCTTTAAATCATTCAATTATCACAGCACCAATATTAAATAATTATGGTTAAAAGCAGCAATAATCAACCTTGTCCCTGTTGAAATATTAATTCAGAGGATCACAAAGACGGGTTTATTTTTTTCCTCCTGCCCTGTCTTTCCTTTTTTTTTTTTCTTCTCTCCCTTCTTTTCTTTTTAACGACTTGCTTATTGCATTTTTGTAAACCTTGGGTGTTCAACCTTGGAGGATTTGGGAAACAGCCTTCTCCAAGCTAGAGCTCTTTGAACCCAATCCACAACCATTAAGTCCTTTCCACACTTAAAGGGGGGGGGAAAGATCATATTTAATACAGCAGACAAAGAAAAGCGATACGGTCTAAACCCGCTGGCTTAGGACTCCACATTTATCACTTTGCACTTGTTTTAGGGAA
>NW_005842452.1:7491-21892 GCF_000455745.1 Alligator sinensis
TTTGGCACACTGAGCCTTTTTTTTTTCTCTCTCTATGGAGGAAAATCTACTTATCCCAGATGCTAGGAAGGTTGGGAAGTGTACCAATTGCATTTGTCCTAATCATCCTCCTGGAAGATCTTTGCCTTTATGAAGCATGTGTGCTTCCAAATAGGTATATTCTTAGGCAGCGGCATTTCTTCTATACACACCCACACACTTATCCACCCACCCACCCCCCACAAGCTCTGTATAAAGGCAAATGCATTTCAGGCGTTCACGGATAAACACAGCAAATACTTCGGATTTGAATTTGGTCTTGAGGAAACCCCTGGCATCAGGGGTCGACTCGTACTTATGCCTAAACTACACATACACAGACACACACAGACCCCTATATATCTAGATAGATAGATAGATAGATAGATAGACCCACACACATATATAGATATATATACATACGTGTATATATATACACACACATATACACAAGCATACACACACACACATATATATACATATGTATACCCATACATACATATATACATATACACATGCATACATATATACACATATATACATATGTGTGTATATATATATACACACACACACTTACATACACATAAATACAGAGAGAGAGAGACTATGTATAGTTTAGGCATAAGTACGCATATATATATCTATATCTATATCTGTATGTGTCTATATATAGACACACACACACACACATATATATATAGATATAGATATACACACACACACATATATATAAATATATCTCAAAGGAAAATGATGCTTTCTACCAGTCTGAAAATCCACTCGCTGCCCTATTCCTGCCAGTGTCAGAAATTTCGCCCACTGGAAATAAGGCTAATAATAAGGATGAAAAAACCCCCAAACAAACAACACTGTATTTAACCAATTATGCCTTTCAAAATGAGCTGGCTTGAAATGCCTCTTTCCTCCATGTTCGAAGTTCCGCTTTCTTATCATTGAACCTAGCAAATTCTGTCTACAGAGTCTGGCTTTCCACCGGTCTCAGAGACATTGGAACATCTCTTACCTTGTGCCTGGATGAATATACACATAGATTTATATCTCAGGGTCAACAGAAACGAAAAATTTAGCTACGCAGGAATTGTTTAAACCCATAGATCCAGAAGCAAACCAAATCCGCTCCTCAACTGGCCGTGAGCTTTACAAATGGTCATAGCAATGTAGCCCCGTTTGGCAAAATGCACAAGTCTCCAAACCAAGGACTTTTCCAGGCACACATCCATTTTGTTTGAGCTTCCCAACAATACGGGAGGTGAAGCCTCTTCTCCTTGTTTCATGCTAGTATTGTTATTGTTATTATTATCATCATCAGTATTATTATTAGTTCGCCCCCATTGCAACTGAAAGCCAAGATGGTCTTTTTTTTTTTTCCCCCGCAGGCAAACTCCCACCAAAATTGCATCCTGGCGTGCAAATAGAAGACGCTGGGAGAAGATAAGTTTGCTGGGATTTTGATAACCTTGACTTTGTGTTTTGTGGAATTGCAACTCCACTGTCAGATAAAATAATTTGCCATTGGGTGCGGGATTCATTCAACGCGGCTTTTGGGGAGGCTGGGGGTGGGGGAGTGTTTTTGGAAAGGCCAATTTGCAAAGGTGATTTTGCAGGGAGATTTTTTTCACGTGAACGACAGAGGATGTGAAAGGTTTGTATGGTCTCCCCTGGCAGCCCATACACGGGGCATGCATGTGTGCGAGGATACACACAAAACACACGCGTGTCTCTGTGCAAGGCTACATATTTCCTGGCCATATCTCCCTCCGCTGCTTGTTTTCTAATTATACTACCAATTCCTAGACACAGAAACTGTGGGAACCCCAAAACCACAGTCAAAGAAACCAATCCGTTTACTTAAAGCCCTCTCCGCTTCCAACAGCATTTTACACTAAGTATTTTGCTGCAACTTTTCAGTCAAATCACACAAGACATCTCCTTCCTAACCTGGAAGAAACACTTCAATCCATCTAAGTGGCTCTAATATCTCTGAAGATGAAGAGACCCATGTATTTCAAGCCATGCACACTCTCTACAGTGAGAGTCAGATCTGATGAATGAAAGCCTCTTTCCACAGAAAGCCAAACTTAAGCCATCAGCTCAACACGTCCAAACATTTTTTCGCCTTCACAAACCAGACCTCCATTCGCCAAAAAAATGAGAAATTGATTAAAAAAAAACCGCTTTTCGCCCCTTCTTCCCCCAAAATAGCGAGCGTCAAGCAATGAAATGAAACGCAACACACAACTCCAGCCTCAGCTGTTTGGCAAGTGAAAATATGACCCGGTCCATATTCTTTTCGACTCAAAGCAGTTGAAACTGGGCGAAGCAAAAGAGTGGTGGGAAATCATATGAAGAAATAAACTGCTTTGGCACACCAGAAAGAAAGCACTGGGAGAGACAACGGCCCCGAAGACAAGAGATTTTTCCTTGGCAAACTCAGTGTCATCTTCGCCTAGGATAAAAGCCACCTCATCTAATTAAGCGCACGGCTCCTTGCGAGTCCACACTTAAATAAATACCGGCACTCACAGACATCCTCCAAGCAAGGAGATGCGCGTCCAAAGCGATTCCAGATCCATCTCTCCCCCCACACCTCACCAGCCACCCCCCAGTCCTTCGCAGTGTGCATCTCTGGATTTTAAAAATAAAGTGAGGGGGGAGGGGGGGACAGAGGGTTGGGACCCCTTCAGACAGCATCCCCAAACCTCCACGCGAAGTTTGCAGAGGGAGAAGCCAACCCTTCCTCCGCTCGCTTCCAAGACTGCGGCCAAATCAGCTACTGATAATGAACGAGTCCTTACCTTTCGTCTCATTGTCAGAATTGTCAGTGCTGGTGTCAGTGCTTTTATTCAGCTCTTTCTCTGGTTCCGTGGGGCCGATTTTGGGAGCGGGGGCACTTTTTTCGGTTTTAATTTCGTTGGTGGCCGTGTTCTGAGGGTTATCTGTTTTGGTGTTTTCGGGGAAACTCACTTTAGCCACGGGTGGCGGTGGAGGAGGCGGTGGAGGTTGCTCCAGATGCTCGTTCCTTGGATTCAGACTCGCCCTGGATTCAAAACTTGCCTCAAACTCATTTGGATTGTTGCAGTTTGACGTCTTCTCCATGGAGGAATAACCTTGGCTTGTTCGGTAGTAGCTGGGCACGGGTACTTCATGGTCGTTTAGGCAAGAGTCAGGCATTTGGTTGGGGTAGAGGGCTGTCTCTGTGGCATTTTTTGCCCTTTTATCAGCGTTATACATACAGCAAACATTCTCTTCCTTGACATTGGTGGGGAAGGAGCAGGATGGGAGCTGTCTCGCAACAGGTTGCTCGATCCTGTAAGTATTTTTGGGGTCACACCAAGTGTCTAGCTGAGAAAGGTAAGATGGATAGGTGTTGAGAGACAGGTTAGCGTTATTCACCTCGTCTCTTTTGGAAAGAGACGGGATAAGTCCACAGTTCCTCATCACTCCACAGCTGAAATCGCTTCCAGGCTGCATGTACATCCCTTGGTTAGAGGAATAATTCTCCCCTCTACAGGTACCGGCCAAGGAGTCCATCAAAAACGAGTTAGAAGTCACATTGTTGGGGCATGACATTTTCAGAGAGGGCTTTTAAAGAGGAATACTACAGCCAGGGGCTGACATCTTTTTTTTAGGGAAAAATATCAGCACCATAATTATCCACGCATTGGTCCCCACCACGTGACGCCCAGGCCAATGAGGATTGAAAATGGCCTTGATGATTCAGACGCCGATGACGTCACAGGGGTCAAGTTGTTGGGAGAGCGGAGAACCAACGTGGAGCAACAGCGACATCTATCAGCCCGGCCGGGGTAGGGAGCCGGGGACCTTCACGTTGAACAAAGGAGCGAGCCCCCTTCGCTCCGGTTTGTTTACCAATGAACCAACGCGTGTGTACGGCAGAGTGGGGGGAAAAAAAGGAAACGACCGGGCAAATACAGGCAAAGTCAAATTCAAATAAAAAGGTCAGCAAATAATCAACCTTCCTTTGCCCCCCACCCCTATCCCCCCCTTCCCCTTGTCTCTCTTCCCTTCTTCTCCTTCTTTTATTTTTTTTCTCCCCCCCCTCCCAAAATAAATCCAATTTCTGGCAAGAGGCACAGACACTTCCCCAGCCTAAAATGAACTTTCTTCCCTCTCCCCCGCCAGGCGCCTGCTACTTCCCCGCCCCAGCAAAACTTGCCCTATTTTGAGTTGCTTTCAGGGGTTCTTTAGGGTGGGTTTTGCTTTCCATGATTATTATTATTTTTTTAAAGCAAAGGTTGGTGTGGATTTTTTTCTTTTTTGGAGGGGTGGTTATGGATGGGCTGGGGGTGCCCCGCTTCCAGGTTGGAAATGCAGGGGGACGGAGGCATCTGGTTTGGTTTGTTTTGTTTTTAAGGTTGTTTGAAATCAGAAAGAGGGGGATCTTGCCAACCCTTGCACTGCTCTGGATTGTGTCTCTGGTTCCCACCGAAATCCCAAGCTCTTTAGGACGGTAAGCAGATTTTGCAAGCGCTCATTTGACAAGAAAAGAAAATGAACAAGAAAGAAAAGAAAAATAAAAGTATACTCTCTTATTTTATCCCCCCCCCCCTTTTTTTTTCTTCCCTCCCCCTCTGCAGCTGAAGTGGAAGAGACTCTGCAAAGGCAGGTTTTTTTAATTATCCCCTCTCATTGTTCACTGCTTTAAGTTTCTTTGCTCAAATAGTGTCTCCAGCGCTGGGCACGGATCTTGCAAAACATCTCGTGGGGAGACAGAGGAGGTCAAATTTGTTCACTGGGATCGATCTTTAAATAGGAGACTACAACAGGGTGATTGGAAGAGTTTTTTTCCCCCCTCTGTCTCCTTCACGACAGGAAATAATTACTCAGGGGGAGAAAAACCCCGAAATCCAAACTGCATTTGCCCAAATAGCTGCAATTGCCAAATTGCAACGTCTCGGTTCGCCTAGGAGTTGCTTTGCTTTTTGTTTTGCCTTTTTTTTTTTTTTTGCTTGATTTTGAGGAAAGAAAGTGCCTTTCCTGTCCATTCCTCCTCGCTCTTTTTGTGCAACACTTTTCCTGTTGTGGGAGTTTTGGGGTTGTTGTTGGTTTGGGTTTTTTTCCTTCCCCCACCTCCATGTTAACGATCTTACAACTAGAATTAGCATCTCAGCCAGGAGAGCATTTTTACCTTTGTCTTTTCGCTCTTGGCTTTATTGGGCATTTTGGAAAAGAGGGGGGAGAGCAGGGAAGCTGACCTGGGGGTGTGCGTGAGAGTTGTGTGCATGGGTGTGCGTGTGATTTTTCACTAGCACTGGCGGAAACCTCTGCTTGGAAAACCCTGGGGCTGAGTGAGGCGAGGGCTCGGGGTGGAAGGGGAGTGGGAATAAATAAAAGGGAAGAAAGAAGCGACTAAGCAAAGCTGGGGTTTCAAGATCATTACGAGCGATTGGAAAGCCACACGGGTTCAGAGTCACTTTCAAGGGAAGGAAACGCCAGCAGAAATAAATGAAACGCCGCCTTGACTGGCAAAAAGGGGGGAAACACCCCAAAAGCAACGCATTGGAAGGGGAAATAAAAGTCCCAGCTACAAGGGGTGGTGGGGGGAGAAGTGGTACTGGACCATTTTACGGTCTCGGTGTTAAAAGTACGGTCCTGTGACGTCTGGTAACCCTCTTTCCCCCCAACCCCCTCGGCTTTAACTTTCAAGAGACTTCCGAGGCTTCTTTCCTCACCCTCAAGTGCGCCCCGGTGCCTTCTCCTAGGCCGAGGAGGCTCCAAACTCCGTAAGAGGATTTTGTCTCCCCCATATACAGCACAGTAAAAAGCTGCAGTCGCCATTTGGTTCCCCTGGAAAGCTATTTGCGACTTTATTGCCTCTATTTGTGTTATCTGCATAGGTCTCTTTAAAACAGTTTGATAGAAATCGTTCCGTTTTATGATATCCAACGAAAATTCCACATAATATTTATAAGCAAAGGATAAAACTTTAGTATGGGAACCAATATTTTCTCATTTATAGGTGATGAAATTAAAGACCAATGCAATTTGGTGTTATATTGCTCCATACCCCCCCCCCACCCCTACTTCTACTTTATTTTTGCAGCTGATGTGGTTCCTCAATAATTTATGCTGTTCACTCAAACATCTACACATGTGCATTTTTGCGACACCAAAAAATTTGACCTCATAGTTTCCTGGATTGTCTGCCTGAAGATTAAATGTGTTTTCCTCTATTTCCCCCCTTTGCCGCGTGTTCCTGGGCTTTGGTCGCAGGAGATAGGAAGGACTTTGTGTGAGCCCCTTGGACGTGAAATAATTTGAATTTTTGGTTCTCCTTCACAGGCTGCTTCGGCGAAATCTCAGCCCCACGCAGGCTGCTGGAGTGAGAAGAAGCTGCTGGAAAACCCCTCTTTTATGCACGTGAAAATGCTGTGAATATAAAATAAAGATTTGCAAGGGACCGGGCATGGCGCTTTATAGGGGTGGTGGGGGAGTTTGGGGGGCCAAACCAATCCATTTATGCAAATATTTGAAAGCTGTTAAAAGCTCTTTTAAAGCCAAGACTGGAAAGCCAACTCAGAAAGTGGCAGCCACGGGTGGTGGGAGGGGTGGGGGGAACCAGTTTCATCATTACAATATTCGAGTGTATTTAAAACACAAAAAGCTTTAGCATCAAGGGATTATTTTTTTGTCTTGTCGAGTAGAAGTCGCTGCTCCTCAAGAGCACAGAAGAGGTTTCCAGGAGACGGAATATTGTTTAAAGTTAAAAATAATTAGAAGTATGATAAACATGGGTCATTAATGGAAAAAGAAATAAAATTCATCAGCTTAAGTAGAACCCCCGTTGGGAAAAATGCTTGTCTCTAATTACAGAAAATAAATACGAACAAACGCTATTAAAACTTAAAAGGAGAGCGCCGAGATGTGGGAAGGACTTTAATAACCTCCTTTGAATTTTACACACTTTTAGCAGAACAATATGCAGGCTGGATAGTGGCACACACACAAAGCACGCGCCTGGGGGAAGTACACCTACGTGCCCTGCACACGCACACACATGGCATTGTATGTTCATAGACACCTTCCTGTAGGGGGGGGAAGACACCGTGGACATTGGAAATGGTCTGAGGGTTTAGCTTTATGCAAATATATAAGTCTCACCAAATATAGTTGCCTCCCTTTCTCATGCGTGTGTGTGTGTGTGTGTGTGTGTGTGTGTGTGTGTATGTAAAGCCAATTGCTAATGTTCCTCTATTGTCCTGGCTGTGGGATGGTCCTTTTTGAAGGGCCAAAAGGCGAAGAATTGGCTTAGTATATCCCTCTAAAATCAGCTTTAGGCGCTTCCTCCTCTTGCCTGCATGGAAAAAGAGGCAGAAACCCTGAAAAAAAGCCCCTTTCCCCCTCCCTTATCCGTCCAAAACGCATTTAAAATGCACGTGGAGACTATCCCCAACAAAGACCCTCTCCAACTTGCGCATAATATTTTACCTGCCTCCTTTTCAATCTAATTATTTAACAGAGAGTTATGCCCAGAAAGTGCCTCTTATGTCCATTGCATTTTTTTTTTACCAACTTTTCTTACATTTTTTATGACGAACATTCATTTTTTTTTTTTCGCTCCGAGGAAGTATTTGATAGCAACACTTTAATGATTACCTTAAATTTGTATTTCTGCCTGGTATCATACCCCCCTGTTGTAGCGGAAATAATTCTGATTTATGGCAAAGTCCACTGGAGTACAATAACAGCGATGCAAAAATAAAACCCACGCCTTTATATGTTGGCTTGGAAACTGTAAACTATCACCACAAGAAATCTATCAAACTTTACAGTCCCTCTTATTCCGCTTCCTTCTTTCTGAGTAACTTAAGTCAAAGAATTATGGAATGATATTATGTTCCTTGAGGTGGTATTGAAAACTGTGTTCAAATTTTCCTACCGCCAACATAGCAGTCTTCAGACATTAATATACTGGTTTTACTTCGACTGCCTTCCTTTCCCTTTGATCAAGAGGACGAATTTTGCACAGGGCGAGTCATATGTTAGCAGGAGCCGTGCAGGGAGCGACACGAGAGCATTGCAGTGGGGTCCTTGTTAAAGTTTATTCGACCAGGCATTTTTTCCTGCCATTTTCCAAATGCATTCACCAACCTCAATATGACACCAAAAAAATCGGGTCTGGTCCCATCCGGAGCTATGAAGTCCAAGCGGCTTAAGCATTTTTTTTTTTTAATCTCCCCCAGCAAGCAGCATTGCTGGCTTCAAGTCGGGAAATGGTGGCATTTTATTCCCCCCCGCCCCAACCCCCAGGTAAAAGATGACTTTAAACGTGTTTTGATCTTTAATGCCATTGACTTGTTGGGAGCATTGGTGGAAAAGGAGAAACACTGGGAGCGAGAGGAGAAAGGCAAAGAACTGAAAAAGAAGTAAGCGCGTGTTAAAAGCTGCGTAAAAACTTTAGTTATTTTGAAAAAAAAATCCCCCCAAATTCTAGCTGGGAAGGTGGGATTTGTCTTTTCTTCCCCATGGAGGTAATAGTCTGATATTTTGCTGGGGTTATTCCATGAACCTGCTTTAAGTGCGTCCAAATAAACACGATTGTTTCAAATGTAGCTCTCAGCCTGAATCTACTAGGGGACGAAGCAGGAGAGATCCCGAAATCCGGTCTAATCAGGGGCAAAAAAAAAAAGGAATCACGGAATAAAACCTGGACACGCAAGAAGTTTCCGCCTTGTTGTGTGGGAATAAACACGAGAGCTGGGATACGGGCTGTTTTATTCTGCTCGAGTCCTCCAGACAGGGATTTTAATATACAGTAGAGTCCACTGCGTTGCAAAAGGACAGAAAGCAGCATACATGCATTCAAAAATAAAATACACACACACAGACTCTTCATCCAGTCCGAAGCCTGGAATATAATCTGGAAACACTTCCATTTTCTTAATGACATATTGTTTGCAAGCCGCAGCAGATACGAGGGCCAGCCATTTGAACACTCACTTGTACAGTAGCATACGGTTCATATCAAACGCCTTTCTCAAGCAGGCGCTGCAGAAGGCCATTAGGATGCATCACTTCATTCAAAGGAAGGTATCCCTTAAACAATTAAAACCAACGACCCCCCCCCCTTTCCAACTTGTAACACAGAAACAGTTGTAATGTTTGCATTCAGTCTTTCCCCTCCTCCCCCCCAAATGAATCAAGTTATTTTTTATAGGGCTCCCTCCGCAATATGCTCCGTTTTAATTCCTCGGCTGAAGATATTAAAAAAAGAAAAAGGCAAAGAAAGCCAACAGCCTCTTATGGGGCTGCAAACCTCATTCTTGCGGTTGCATGTGGTAATTTCCAAGTTATCAAAAGCAGAGGAACGTGCTTGGAGCTACCAGATGCTGTAGAGTTTTGCCCCCAACTTTATGAAAGGCCCTAATGAGACGCCATTTTGGAGGGGGGGGATAATACAAGTCATGTTTTCATATTTGCTTTGATAGCAAAAAAAAAAGAAGAAGAAGAAAAAGAAGCAGGCAGCTCTAAAGGGCAAGCCAGACAGAGACGTACCAGCGGGGCTGGTTTTGTCGTGCATGGGAATGGGACCTCATATGGTTCAACTGAGCTCCCAAAATACTTTCCTCAAAGTTGGGTTTTTTTCTTCCTCCCCCCCACCCACATCTAATTGTCTTTTTTTTTTCTTTTGCCTCGTGGCCCACACTATATTTCAGCAGCAAATCCTCTCCTGTCCATGTAGCAGAGCAGTCCTTGAAGACAACGTTATAGCTCACTGGAGTCACTAAGACAGAACAGGCTAAGATATTGGGAGCACGGAGTATTTATTTACGTGGTCACAGCCATGGAGCTCCGTCGGGGATAACTAGGGCTCCTATAAAAGTTACTCGTACCCAAGTCAATGAATTCACCCTGCGATCCAACAGGCGTAGATTAGCTCAATTGATGGTCGATTCAAGTCCACTTGCCAAAGCCACTGCCTTTGTTCTTCGGATTTTCTAATCCCAGCTTTGCCAACATCAACCCCGGGAGGAAAGAGCAAAGGGGGAGAGGAAAGGCTTTCCCCTCACCGCTATTGTTTGCAGGTCTTGCGGAGCTGGTCGACAGACCTGTTTATTTCCAGGCCACCCAAAAACACACAAAAAAAGAGAGAATTCCCCCTTAGGACGGGTCTGATCACACAGTCAAGTTTATGCTCCTCATTTCCAGTTCAGGAGCTGCTGGGTGTGCGTTTGTTTGCCTGTGTGTTGGGGGGGGGGGGGGGCGGGCGGCCTGGGGGGTGTCTGGCTGCATGTGTGTGTGTTGGGTGTTCGGGCTGTGTGTGTGCCTGGCTGTACGTGTGTTGAATGCACGGGTGTGCGTGGATTTATGTGTGTGCCTTGCTGCACATGTGTGTGTTGGGTGTATGGGCTGTATGTGCATGTGTGGCTGCACATGTGTTGCATGCATGTGCGTGATTTGGGGGTGGGCTGTGTGGGTGTGCATGCCTGCCTGCACATATGTGTTGCATGCATGCATGTGTGTGGGCTGCATGGGTGTGTGCGCTTGCCTGCATATGTGTGTTGCATGCATGCATGGTGTGTGTGTGTGTGTGTGTGTGTGTGTGTGTGCGCTTAGTGCGTGGGCTGTATGGGTGTGTGCGCCTGTCTGTACATGGGTTTTGCTTGAGTGTGTGTGTGTGTTGAGTGTGTGTGCTGTATGGGTCGGTGCGCCTGCCTGCATGCATGTGTGCGTGCTTGTGTTGGGTGTGTGGGCTGTCTGGGTGTGTGTGCCTGCCTGCACATGTGTGTTGCATGCATGTATGTGTGTACGCGCGCATTTTATCCCTGGACGTAAATGTGCAGTTCTTTACAAAAAAAATAAAAAAGAAAGAAAAAAGTAGTAAAAGAAGCTGCATTTTTTTCCTGCAAAAGTGGAAGAGATCTGCTCTAGCAAGGAAGCCAGCTTCAAGGATTATTCCCCCTACAAGACACCAATTAAAACTATGCCCCCTTCTCTGAAATATTTCACAACAAAGTCACCTGGATCGGCTGCCAACACGCTGGGTAGGAAGTCCAAGCAGGAATAAGAAACAGGTTGGCTTGATGTGTTTGTACGTCACACGGAAAGGTCCTTCGTAATTAGTCTGTGTGTCATTAACGTAGCAATACCCCAAGCTCCCCAGCCTATGAGGAAGCCATTCATTGTGATGGACATGAGAGGTAGGAATAAAGTTGTCTGCTGGAAAGCCCTAAATGCGTGCTGGGAATTTTTTTTAAGGGGGGGGGGGTGTTAAAAAAAACCAAAACTTGTAAAAGTTTTATGCCAAACAAAGTTATAAAAACTTTCCATGCGTTGAGATATCAAAAGGTTTATAACAATAATAAAGCGTGGGCGCCGGGCGTGTGTTAAACCTCCTTCGAAATGCATTAAACTCCGGGCGGCGGAGTTAAATATTAAACGTTGTAGACACCGGGTTTGGGTCCGAATTGAGATGGAGAAGGGGGGGCGGGGGGGGAGGGATGTGGTATCCCCTTCACCCCACCTCACCCCCCCTTTCTCTCTCAGGAGGCGGAGCCGGGTTAAAGCCCAGCGACTTTCTGATTCCGCTGTATTACAAAAGGGCTAAAGGTGATGGACTTGACTTTATTGAAGTTCAAAGACATCATATATTCACATTTTTCTTCCTGGGGGATCCCTGCCTACACCCCCCCACCCCCCTTTCTCAGGCCAGGGCCATCATTTCGGGCTACAAAAGGCGCTCGGCCTTTTAGCGCTGAAGTGTGAAGTTCCCTTAAAAGAAAGGGGGGAAAATATCCCCCAACGCACAGTTCGGGACCATCAACATAAAAGCTGGTGGGGTCTTTTTGTGTGTGTGTTTCCCCCACAGTGGTACCCAAAGCAGAGCTGCTTCCTCACGTACCACCCCCCCCCCCCCCACAAAACAAACAAAGAGGAAAACCACAGACCCCCAAAAAAAAAAAAAAAAAGGGAACATTAACAGGCTTTTCCTACATGGTACTGCTGTTTAATGCCGCTGTAAACTCCCACATGGTCTATAAACTTGGGTTTTACAACTAGCATTCCATTTTAGCTGGCGAAAACTTTGAACTAGGCCTCCAGTTTCATTGTGCTGCAGTTGAACTGAAGACATGGAAAGGGAGGGAGAGAGAGAGAGAAAAAAATCCCCAGGCAGGTCACCCTTATTTGTTTACTATTTACTGCGGAAGTCTTTTCCTATGGCCAGACGGGGTAATTAAGAAAAATTAAGCTCTTTAGTGCTGCAGTCTTTATTACAATGTCTAGACTACTCGCTTTTGTCCGGACAGCCGCTGCTGTTACGGGGTATTAACTGCTATTTCTGACCTGGCGATAAGCACCTTATTGCATCTCTAGTTGGTTTTCCTAACCTTGGAAAAGGTTTGGCAAACACTCATTAAAGAAAGGTGGATTTCGAGGAACAAAGCAGACTCTTTTCTTGGCCAGATCTTGGCTTGGCAGCTACAGCTGCCAAATGTACGGGGGTTTTGTTTTTATTTTATTCCGTTTTCTTTGATTTTGCTCTGTTTTCTTTTATGAGATTTGGTTTTGCGCAATTGTATTGCATTGCACTGCTTGCCCATTGCGTTTCAACTCTCTGTCCCCCCCTTTTTTTAGCAAAGCATTCTCCTTCCCCTTCCCAAGATCTAAGTTCATATTAGTATTATTATTTTAAAACATGCCAACAAAAAGGCCGGAGAGCTGCCAGGGTTTTTCCTTTTTTTTTTTTTCTTTTTCCTTTTAGGCCAGAAGCCTCCACGCTTCAATAGCGGTGAATTTGAAACATAAATACAAAGAAACTCTCTTCTTTTTTTTCCCCCCCTCCCTTCCATCTAAGCCTTTCTTCTCTTCCATCTCATTTAATAAGAAACATGCCCGGGAAGAGCCGCCTTTCAGATCATATCATGGCGAAATGAGGATGGGTCTATCGTGCAAAAGCAAAGTTGATTTTGTCCTGTGTGTGTACATGTGCAAACTAAGCACATTTTTGTGGGTCCGCTGCTGTCACATAAAAATCAAGAGACACCATCCAAGTGTTTTGGTTCAACGGAGCTGTATTTAAAAGCAATTATGAGCATTTTACAAGAGCGCTGTCACTGTATGGGAAGAGGATGTGTTGTTGCTTTTTTGTTGGTCCGCTCACTTCTTTTTCCGGGCCGCCTCTCTCCTCCCCTCCTCGGTCTACACAAGTCCGCAGCAACAAGGAAGGGGCGCTGGGATTGGAAATAATACCATAAAAGAAAAATACCCCCCTGGCTCGTTATATTGACATAAAACCCCCAGCACCCAACCCCTTCCCGGCATCTTCTCCCTTTGTCCTAGCAAACAAATTGGGCATCTTTAATACACTCAAAGGGGGATGTAGAAGGAGGGAGGGGGGGGGGAGAGGAAAAGTCACTGAGCCCACCTAAAACTGCACTTCTGCTTCCAGTGCCTGGAGGTTGAACTTGTTTTCCTTAAGCAGGAATTTAAAGGACTTGACTTTGCATTTGTGCTTTGCACGGAGAAGGTAGGTTATCCTTGACTTTATCCTTGCTCCGGGGGAAGGAGAGTTTCATTCATTTGCAAAAGGGAAAAAAAAAAATCTAGGGATGGTGCTCGCACAAATGCAAAGAAGAAGGGGGGGGGGAGCCGAATAATACCCAGTCGCATTACTGGGCCGACCAGCTCCTATAAATTTCAATTCGCTGATGAAGCCGGGCTCCACAACAAACGCCGAGGCTCCGGATTCATTTGGACCGCCCGAGCTTGCGAAGAGCCACATGAATATGGATGATGCGAGCCCCGCTCCCATCCAAAAGCGCCCTGCTATCATTTCAAGTCCTAGAGCAAAGCCTTACCCCACATTGACCGCAACGAGGCTTTTTAAGAGAGGAAATACCAATAAAATGGTCAAATAAAATCATAATGTAGAACAGCTTGCAATGTCTTTATTTGCCACAGAATGTCACAGAGTTTCCCGGGGATTCACTTTACATACACAAAGATTTACTTATTATTATTATTATTTTAATTCATTTTTTTTTTTTTTTACTCTTTTCCTTTTCCTCTGGTTTGCTCTTTGTCTCCCAGATCCGGAAAAAAAATGCATTACGAAATGTATTTACAAACAATCTCGAGACCGTTATTGCAAATGTATTGTCTTCTGTATTTCCTCTCCTCCCTCCCCACCCCGCCAAAACATGTACAAATGGGGCTGCATAGACTATATATATTATATATATATGTATATACACACGCCCAAATATATGTGGATATATGTGTGTGTATATATATATATATGTATATAAATATATATATATATATATATATAAAGATGTATAGAGAAAGAGGAGGGTGAAATGAAGTCGTTCTGTAGCTGGACAGGATATTTAAATTAGGT
>NW_005842452.1:21902-23116 GCF_000455745.1 Alligator sinensis
CCTCCCTCCAAAATGCAGGCAACTAAATCAGATAGGGAGACTGGCCGGTCTTGAGAGAAGACATAACTGCATCTTTCAGTCATCATCAGAGTAACACAGCACTGTGGTTTGATCACATGGAGAGAGGTGGCTAAATAAGAATCACGATAAAAAATAAAAGCAGAATCCCAATCGTTTGGACAAAACGTTAAATAAAAATGTTCATGGTTTCCAAGTCCTTGACCGCTGTAGGGAACTGAAAGCATATTGATCTCCTTTTGTTACTTGAAACTGTCCCATACATACAAATATGAGTAACGAAAAGGCTCAAACTTTGCTTGTCGACTCAAAAGACAACCCATGCTTGCAATGTTCCTCCTTAATACAGATACACTTCACCAGCAGAGGGGAGTTAAAAACAAGTTCACAACAAGGGGTTTCCAGAAAAATACTGCAGCCGGTCTCTGCTTAATTTTTTCTCTTTCATTCTTCTGTTCTGAAACCAAATTTTAACCTGTCGATCAGTAAGATTTAGCATCCTAGACAACTGGAGCCTCTTTTCTTTGTTTATATAGACATTGAAGAAAAATTCTCTTTCTAGCTCTCTTATCTGGAATTTCGAATAAGGACACCTCTTCTTTCTTGTACGGGGAGCACCTTAAAGGAACCAAAAGGGAATGTAAATACTAAGCGAAAAAAAAAAAAAGAAAGAAAGAAAAAAAAAACCAACAACACACAGACTCATCTCTAGCTCAGATCACACAGACAGCGGGCATATACATAGGGAGAAATGCACTGGGTCATACATATTCGCCACACTTCAGGCATTGCCTATTGTTAGTAGCATGCAGAGGTGAACTCAGATGTGGTAGGAACGACCTTGTATGAACTAAAATACACTTCCCCCTGCCCAGGATTTGGGGCCAGAAATATAGTGGGTCAAAACACCCTTTGGGATGGCAGGCAACAATATATCTCAACAGGCTTCAGGGAAGCAGAAGCTGCTGAAAAACACACGCTCACAGCCTGCAAATCTGTTCTCTGTATAGAAGCAGCAGGAGCGATGCTGGAATTGTATGAACTACACACGAAGGTCCGCATAAGTTTTTGATTATCTCCAATACCACTCGCCACACACCAAAAAAAAAAAAAAGGAGAATCAAAGTAAAATAAAAGGGAGCATCTGAACAGCAAAAAGGATGTATTGTTTTCATCATGGAAGCGAGGAGGAAAGA
>NW_005842452.1:23127-37962 GCF_000455745.1 Alligator sinensis
AAGAGCTCTCAAGCAACACTAAGTTTAAGAGTTGCTGGGCTCCAGCTTGGCAAATACTTAGCGATTTCTTACAAAAGAAAGCAAGACGTGCGCTCAAATGCCCCGCTTTGCCCCAAAGACAGCAAGCCTGAGACTTCGAGAAGCAGCAATGCAACCCCAAAGCTCACAGAAACACAGACACACACACAGACCCACACAGGCAAGACCCGGACTGAATCAAAACATTGCCCCTTTTGCCATCTACCTCCACACCCCTTGCAAAAGATATATTTTCTATATATATATATGTATATCTATATATATATATAGGGGGAAAAAAAGACTCAGCACAGACTTTTAATTAAAAAAACCCACCCTGCATGGATCTTAGTGCCTGAAAAGAAAGCCCAGGAAGCTAAAAACAGTGTTCTGCCCAATTGCTTTTTACCCTCAGAGGCCGGGGGTTCAAATCCTTTTAAAATGCTCCCGTAAGTTCATGATCAAAGTTAATATTTGTCACGATGGTGTGCTTTTAAAATTTCACAGACTCTAAGATACTGTGTCTGCGTCTAACATCCCCATTTTTTCAAAGAGCTTTCCCATCGTAAAAATTCTTCTCGTTGGAAGAAAGAGCTTTGTAGGTTATAATAAAATCCTTTGAATGCTTATAAAACTCCACATAAAATTTGACCGACAAAACATACGGGCTAGTGCCTTAACCTTTCCATTTACTGCTCTACCTACTCGAGTTGCTGTTTTTGCTTCCTTCCTTGTTGACAGAAGAGGACGAGGCTGAAGACCCTGGGTTTGTGTTCTCCTCTTCATCTTCCGGGTCCATGCCCTGCTCTCCTCGGGTTGACAGTGCATTGGGCTGGGACTCGGACTCCAGCTTGCTCTCGCCCTTCTGGAGGCAGTTCTCGGGCGGGTTCTCCGACCCGCAGTAGGCATTTTCGAAGAAGCGGTCAAAGCCTTGGGGCAGGACAGTGTTTTTGTTCATGCTGGAGTAGAATCCCGTAGATGGAGGATGGTTGGAGCTGGGGTGGTGGTGGCTGTACACGCTCTCGTTTTTCATTAGCATTTCGGTCATGGTGGAAGGCGGGATACATTCCCTGTGCATCAGATCTTCTGCGGAATAACACGATGCGTAATTGCTTCTATGGTGCCATTTACTAGAGGGGTCTAGCCCGTAGGAGACCTCTCGAACTGGCTGCACTTGCGAGAGGTTAGTGGAATAAGGGTAAGAGATTTGGCGAGAGGGGGCCTGTGGCAGGAAAGATGACACAGTTGAAAATTCTGGGACGTAATAGGTGCAGCTGGGGAGGTAGAGATTAGAAGCGCAACCTGCTCTGTCTCCAAAGTCAGCGCTCCGCTCTTTACGCGACTGAGAGCAGAAGTTTCCTAGGTTCACTGAGTTAAACATCTTTCTCCTTTTCTTGCTCCTATGGCTAGATGTTTTGGATCCGATGTGCAGAGGGGGAAAAATTTGGGGAGGCGAGATGACGCGCTATCCGTCTTAGTCGCTCCAAGGAGCACGTGATCCAAAGTAGATATTGTCATATATCAGTTTGGAGCACTTAGACGCGTAGGAGTGGTTGACTTAGGTAAGAACTCAGAGGTTCAAACGATTGGTTTTCAAACACCGCAGAAACATTATGAAAATCAATCGCAGATTTGTATTCATTTTCTTCAAGGCACACCCCTCGTTCAGCATTTCAAAGCAGAGGGCGAGGACGAGGGGTGGCTTGTGAAGTTTTTTTTTTTTTTTTTCTTCTTCTTCTTCCTTCCTTCCCTTTCCCAATTTGGATTTTGCTTTCTATTTTTCACATGGATTCGGGGCTGAGCTGGGGGGGCTCTTTGGAGAGGTGGGAGTGCGGGGTGGGGGGTGCGTGTGGAAGGGAGGGAGGGTCTTAAAGCGATTTGGACTGTATTTGCCACCGTGCTTTTTAATTCTGATTTTTTTTTTAAAGATTTGATTTTTTCCATGCTAGGCAGCTTGTGGGCGTGTTAATGCACAGCTCTGTACGTAGGCTCACTTTAAAAAAAATTTTTTTTAAAAAAGCCCCGAGAATGCGCTGGAGATGCCTAAGTAAGTTTTCCAACATTTCTCAACATCTTGCTACAGGGCTGAGTTCACCTCTGTCCGGACCACGGGGCTGTGCAAGTCGCAGTGAATATATATCTCGATATATCTATATCGCTATAGGGGAGTTGGGGGGGGGGGAGGTGGCTAATTAGCAGGCTTCTAACCTCGGCTAATTACGCGGTGCATATTAACTATGCATAAACCAAGGTGGCCGGACTTAGAGGGGCTCTACCCTATGAAGGCGGCTTAAAGTTTCAAACTTTCAAGTTCCCTCGGACTTCAACTGAGCCATTTCGGGCCTGGGCTTAATGACGTTTGATATCGAAGTAGCTATATATCAGGGCACAGAGCAAATGAGCGAAGTCAATGCCTAATAAATATTCGAAAAACCTCCTTTAATGTTTGGTTAAATATTTATTACGTAAGAGTGGCATAGTGAATATTTAATGCAATTGTTTATTGTCAATCAATGAATGCCCGTCCGAGATTACTAGCAGCCTTTATTCTTCCAGCCGAATTAAAAAAAAAAAAAAGGGGGGGGGGGGATAGCAGAGGTTCTTATTAAAGTCATTCGTCTTGTATTTTCCGCCCCGAGAGCCTTTGACTTCCCTGGATTTTGCCAGGTTTTCTGGCGGAGCACATGCTAGAAGTGCTAGCAGAGCCTCGGCGAGGTTTGCAGCCAGCTGCCAAGCTCAACTCTGCTTTCCAGCGCTAGGCAAAAGGTGTACCTGGAGGACAGATAAAGACAATCCCCTCGCCCTGCGGTGACTCCATTTCCAAGAAGTCTGTTGCGCTAATGTCAATGCTTAAAACTCTCCGACCCACCAATTGCCCTGTGGCCACTACCTTGTAATCTAATGGGATTTGCACCTGGGTTGACACTGAGAGGAGGAAGAATAGAGGTGGCTTCTCTGGTTCCAGCTGCGCTGCCTGTGTTTTGCACACAATCATCATCATAATGCCATCTATGGTCGTGTAGCTAGCTCTATTTTTTCTTTTCCTTCCAGGACACCAGCTGGTTAATTTTTCTTGATACCTCCCTCCCCCTTCCCCCCCTCCCTATTGTTCTGTTATAAGGAAAATAAGTGCAATTTCTATTGTTTATACACCGATCCTCAACTCCATCCAACGGAAGACAGGTTAGGCACCTCCACCAAAACTCACACGCCGCCATACAGTCAAAATGCTTTTATTGAGTGTATCTTTTCCAGAGAAATCAAAAAGAAGAGAGAGAGAAGGGGAGGGGAAAAAAGCAAGGCACTCGATAAAGCAGGAACAATATTGCAAAGGGGCTCAGAAGCCTCTAATAAAGGGGAATTTATTGGTTTTGTATTTATTTTATTTTTATTTGGGGGACTGAGCAACAACAGGCAACTCCTCAAAGTAGCAATTAAGCTCGAGAGAGACATCAGATGCAAACTGTCCAGCTCACAAAATCTGCTCATTCAGCCTAGAAACGGTTCATTTTCATTTCCGCCGGTCTCTCTCTCTCTCTCTCTCTATATATATATATTTGTCTCCCCCGTTTTAGTCTCCAGACAGCTTCATTTCTAGGCAATATTCATAGAAATGCAGGGGGGGAATCCTTCCTGCACACGCTTCAGGGAAGAGGCGGAGGATGGCTGCAGCTGGAGAAATAATAAGACTGATAAGAGTAGTCATAATAATAAAGCTAATGAAATGAATAAGGGCTGGAAAATGTTGCTTATCTTGAGAGATTCCCCCCCCCGACAAGTCAGGATCTTTCAGCAGAGCTAAGATCGGAGCTGAAATCCGCTGGACCCTGCAGCCTAGCCGTCAAAACCAGGGTGTTTGCATTGCGATATGCCTGAAATTCAGTTTATTTAATGCGGAGTCTGGGGGCGAATATGGCGGCTGCCCCTGCTAAGAGAGGGGACTCTTTCTGGGTCTCCGAGCTGCTGCCCACCTTCATGCAACAGTGCCTTTCATTTGATTTGATTTTCTTATTTTTATTTTTATTTGTTTTTACCCTCCCGGATTTTTCTCTGGCTGGGTATGTCTGTCGAAAAGGCGCGGGCCCTCCTCATAAACCCTTCTTCTTTTTTTTTTTTAATAAGGGATCGGGGTGTATATAAATGGGTCTGAAAGGCAACCTGAGCTTGTGTCTGCCTCTCAAATGCACGGCTGGCTGATAAATATCAAGAAAAGCGCGCTGGCTATGGAGAGAGAGTCCCTTAGTTGGGTAATCTGCTCCATTTTATGGCTTTGAAGTCGTTTGGGGCGAAACTTTTAATTAAAGCGTCAGCAATCTTTTAACTTGGCTTTTTATGGACCAATATTAATACTAACTACAAACTAATAATGTTAAGCTATTGTTTATGAGCGTAATTATTCCCCACCCCACCACCACCCCCCAGTTCCCTTCTCTTTGCAACCTGCATGGAAGAGAAACGAACTCGGATGGGGATGAGCAATGGGCTAGTACCAAAAAAGTAAAATAAAATAAAATAATGCACATTTCCCAAGAAAGGTCCGGGGGGGTTGTGCTGTTCTTAAGGGCAAACCGAACAGCAGAGGTGGGAAAGAAGTTAGCTCAGTGGCTCAAAAGATGCGGGGAGCAGCTCCAGGAGATCTGTCTTGTAGGTGCATGAAGAATTTATTGCTCCGAGTAGGTAAATATCCCCGCACCAAGCCCTGGCGTCGTTTTGTTTTTTAAACCCAGTTTAAAGTATAGGATTTGCTGACTTCCTGCGAGCAGGAGACAGCTGTGGAGTCATAGCACTTGAATTTGACCACCAAAGCGACTACCATAAAAACCAGGATGAGGGCTGCAGTCTCGCATTCCTTTTGGTTCCCTTAAAAAAAAAAAGAAAAAAGAAAGAAAGAAAAGAAAAAGGCAAATGAGTTTGAAAAGCCAACCCGCCGGAGACATCCAGAATTTCAGCCCAGTTCATTTCACAACCGGGAATGCAAAAATATAGATATAGAAATGTATGTCTATGAGAAATGCAAATGCACACTCAAAATAAAATGAATTTGTTGTTGTTAAAAAATAAAGTCTGCTTGGTCCATCAAACACTCAGGGAAACTTGAACTGTGTGTATGGGGGGGGGGGTTGTTCTTTTTCCCCCTTCGAAATTGGATGTTTTCTAGATTATTTTTCCCTAAATACTTGAATTACTAGTGGAGGGTATTTTGGGGGGTCCTGCTCTGCCCGCGGACAGCTGCAGAGCAAACGAAAACAGAGCAGACACTGCCCAGAAGGTATCTCCCAGCGTTTCATTTGCAGTGATAACCCTGAATAGCAATCTAGCTGGCCCCTTGCTATTTTGCAAGCATTTCAAAATCTTTTGGGCTGACATAACCTAGGGGTAAATCTCCAAAACAGAACCAAAGGCATTTTCTTCCCCCCCCACCCACCCACCCCCACTCCTGCTTGATGACCTGAAAACACTTAACACATTTCAGAGAGTTTTCAGCAGGCGAATAGGCAGAGTGAGCCACGCCAGAAATGATTGCAAACATGAACTCCGAGGAGTTTGCTTGGGACAAGTCTCGCCAAACCCATACTGCAATTTTAGCCAAATCCTAACTTTGGGGTGTGAAAATTGGCGTGAGCTCGCGTAGATAAATACGGTCAGTTCCATTTTGATTTAGGTTAATCTTGCACTTGAACTACTCTTCATAAATCATCCCTGATTATTTTTCCCTCCAATGGGAGGAGAAGGTCTATTATATATATATAATATATATATCCCTTCCCACCCCTTCCGAAAAAAAAATCACGATCATTTTCATCCCATGTCAATTCGTAGCCACGTTCCCAGTTTGGACTGGTTCAAAAACTTTCCTCCCCCTGCAGCTCCCCTCATAAAGGGCTCTTTGTTGCAGATCGGCCCGTTCCAGTATGGAGCCCAGTGCTGGGGCAAGGAAAAATAAAATAAAATATCATTGATCCCAATCTGATTTACCAGAGCCACTTACTGCCTCCTCCCATGCGTTTTAAAAGGAGCTGTGTTCTCGAGATATCGGGTGCTTTATGTATAGATTGTATCTTTACTTAATTTCAGAGATTTGGCCAGAGTTTGCTTTGGCTCCCGGTTTTGGAAAAGGGGGCATTTGCCATTGCAAAGGGGCTGTATTCATGCCTACCCATTCCTTTCTCGTAGCTGCAAAGGCATCGAAATCATTTCGGGAAGAGAAGTCCTCTCTAGGAGCTGAGCTAGACACACTCTGGGACTTCTCTTTGCTATCTGTAATAAGCCCAAACTTCTGATGCCTAATGACTTCGGCCTGTCAGCTGTTGGGAAGCTGGTCCCCCCCCCCCCCCCCCCCCAAAAAAAAGAGGGGAAGCTGGTCCCCCCCCCCCCCTCCACAATACAGTAGGATAATGATTTTCTAAGAACAAGACTCAGATGGACTTCAAAAAAATGTGTGGAAAACCACGCCAGTAAACAGATTACTAGAGACTGCATCTGTACACAGGAAATCTAGAGAGGGGAGACAATAGCTACAAGTGGAAAGCTCTTGGAAAAAAAGATTATTATCCCCAAATGACAAAGATAAATTTAATTGGATATAAGCCAGCCTACTAAAGAAAACTATATAAGCTGTGAACAATTCAAAGGGAAAAGGGTCTTAGATCTTCCTTAGACCTGAGCTGCAAGTTCAAAATCATGTGGACTCAATAAAGATAAAAGGAGATCAGCTATGCTTCCCAACCACACGCAAAGCAGCGATTGCCGGGCCAGGAGGGGGTCGGATTCTGATACAAATTAGCCCGCAGACACTCGGAGGATGCTTCTTCTGAAACCAATAATCACGCAATAGGAGCAAGGCTCGTCGCTGTTTAGTTCCCAGCCCTGACTTCTCCAGCCCCATCTCACGTTAACAACGTCTGGGGCTCCCCATTCAGTCTGCGGGCGTTCAACACAATCCTTCGGATGATTTTCTTCCCTGCCCTAAAAAAACCCGAAACAACATTTAGTGGGGGAAAAAAAGACTGTGCTTAAAAGTAGGGAAGTGAAACTTCGCGATAAATTCGCCTCTCCTGGAGTCCCCTTGGAGAAATGAAGCCGCCCAGGGTTAAGGTTTCTACTGCACCCCTTCCCTATAAAATCCCTACAAAACTACACCCCCCCCCCATAAAATAATAGAAAAATCACTCTGTAGAAAACACCTACCCCCGTAGTAAGAACAGGGTGGATTTCTTTCAAAGGCTCCTTGGGGGTTAACATGGTCAGTGGTTCTGGAAGGTCAAAAAAAGCTGCCTAAAAAGTCGGATACGGGGTGGCAGGAAATTCGCTTCCCGCTGGGGACCCCCGTATCTGAGCCCAGGTGGAAAATTCCGAATTAAAGCCGAGCGGACAGTCGGGAGGCTTATTAAACATGCAGGCGCGTTAGCACGCGTGGCATTTAATCGATAGGTTTCCAGGAAATCATTTCAAAGTGCTCCACTGTGATCTGCTGGCTCTTGTATCTCTCTCCCTCCAGCCGGCAGCGGGTGAAGTATTTCTCTCCGGCTCCCATTGATCAAAGTAGGATCTCAACCTTTTATGGGATAAACTTCAATAGTTCTCAATTTACGTGAGAGCCGGTCCTAGAAGCTCGCTCCCCATCCCCACATTCATCAGAATAAAATGAAACAAAAGCCTTGAGATAGTCAGGGGTGACATTTTGCAAACACATAGTTCAGGTTTAAAGGATGAATGTTGCTTGAAGTGCTTTTTATTGTGGCGTGAGATCTATCTATCTATCTATCTATCTATCTCATTACACATATCCACCCACATCTCCCTTTAGATATAAAATATGTGTGCCTAGAAAAATACATGCTTGGAAAATTCAAACGACATGATTTGCCAGCCCAGATACTGGTCGATACTGTAGCAATAACACGCCAATGCAAGTCCAAATCTGTTGCGCTCTTTTTAAAAAGTTCCTTCTTCTCTCGCTATCTCGACTCGTCAGAGTTTGAGGAGTTCATCTTCTGCAAGAGAGATGCTATTCAAATCCTTTCCTTCTATGAGGGGCAAGCCTGGAGGGCTTGAGGAAGGCAAAGGACACCTCCGTTTACGAAGAATATACATATATTTCATTCGGTTGATATTACATGTGTCCTTCCAAAACTTGGTGTAAAACTTGAGAATTATGGATTCGAAACTGATGGAGGGGACTCATATCCTCACCTCTTAACTGCGTGAACTTTTCTTTCTTGCTTGCTTTCTTGCTTGCTTTCTCTCTTTCTCTCTCTCCATCCAACAGATATATAGGGAGTCTTCATATATAAACGTGTGTGCATCCTGTACTTAACTACCGAGGTATAAATATCCCACGCTAACTCTATAGAGGTATCTATTCATTATGTGGGCACACATATTTAGACAAATATCTCTCGAGTTATGCATTTTATAGGAAAATAGCCATGTATAGTTTCCCTCGCTCTCTCTCCCCCTCTCTCTCATTCTTTCATATGGCTATAAAAATAAATTTGCGCCTAGACCAGGGCTGATGAGATGAGTGTCTGCTCGTCATTGGAAATGCTCAGTATTAAGAGCTAGTTCGTGGACGTAGTGTTATTACTCGAGAAAGGAAGACGGGAGAAGGCCAGGAATGAAAGATCCTCACTAGTGCATGGAACAATCACCAGGGCTGAACGTTAAATGTGTAGGTTTCTTTCAGCTTGTTGGGGTTTTTTGTACCTCTATTTTTTCCCCAACAAAGCAGAAAAATAGAGGCGACCCCCTCCCCTCCGAGCTCCCCGCCCGGGCACGGAAGCCCAAAGCAAACCCGATATTCCAGCGAGCTCTGCACGAGCCAGGACTGGATGTATGCACATGTGGCTTGGGTCTGGGAATGGAGGCACACATTGCATGGATTAAGTGGCTTTTGAAACTGTCATTGCAAGATCTATTCATTTATCTAATGGACCAGAGGCAGCTAGCTTTGTGTGTGTGTGCGTGCGTGTGTGACCCCCCCCCTACCCCCAACAAAGATCTCTAGAAAAGCAAAATACACACATTTTCGGAGGCGTCTACCCGACTGGCTGGGACAGGTCCATCTTCTCTTCCGAGCGGGTCGTGGCCTGAACTCCAAGCCACGTCAGCTAAAAAAAAAAAAAAGAAGGAAAGGGGGAGGAAAAAAAAGGAAAGAAAAAGAAAAGTTTGGGGGCTGTGGGCTCCCAGGGGCTGTGTGAGATAGGGGCTTTCTCGAGGGGGCACAACTCTTGTTTCCCTTCCTTGTTTCTGGGCTCTGCCATCTGTCCTAAGACCCACTGCCTGAGCTCATACTCTGTTTTTTGGAGAGAAAATGTATATACAGAAATCAGCTCCGGATGGGGAGGGGAAGGGGTGAGGACGGTGGGCCAGAGGGTTTGGAGGACTGGGAAGCTCTTATGGGTTTCTATTTCCCCCTGCCTATATCCTTCCCCCCCCCCCCCATCCTTCTCTCTCAAGTTGGGGGTGTCTTGCCACCCCACCAGGCCCCTCAAGTATCACAAGCCACAGACCTGAAGGCACAGTCCCCCTGGTCCTAAATACTCCCTGCAAACTAGCTCCGGAAAAGATTTGCAAATAACTCCTGGCTCCTATGCCTGGGGTTTTGTTTGGAGTTTAAAAAAATAGTGTCTCGAGTCGGGTTATCCCCACCTCCCCTCTCCTTTTATTTAATACTTACATATATATATATTTTGAGGCCAAAAAGTCTAACCTCCAACCCCACACCCCCCTCCCTTCCTGCTTCTCTGTCTCTCTCCTTACCGAGTGAACTTCATTGTTTTCTGGAGGAAATGGTAATGTTCGGACATTAAACCCTAATTGGGCTTTTCTTTATGACGTTTAATTTCCTCCATGGCAGACGTGTTTGCATCTTGCTGGAAAAAAAAAAAAAGAAGAAGAAGAAGCTTGTTTGAAGTCTGCAATCCAAGAAGGGGGGGAGGAAGGGGGGGTGGAAAAAAAAAAGAAACTTTCCAGCACAGCGATCGGCAATGAAGAAGTCTGGTCACAGCCTTGATCCTTCTATCTTCATCCTCCTCGTTGCCCTCACACAGCCCCCCCCCCCCCTTCTTCTTGCTTGACCTCCCCCCAGAATTAAGGAGGCTTCTTTAAGAAGCAGCACTATGTTTACTAGCATAAGAAAAGCCATTGGCATTTAGGCGTTTTGCTACAAAGCCCTGAAAATGGAGGAGCGCGGAATGCCATATACGGTAGGATGCTAACTTGACCTTCACTTTGTAATGGCGCCCCCCGCCCACCCAGACAGACAGTTGTAAACAGAAGTCATCCGGCAAGGGGATTAGCCCAGGAGCGGAGCGGGGAGCCCGGGGTGGCTGGGTCTGGGCTGAGGCTGAGCCTGCAGCAAAGAGGGGTGCTCCAGTCCGCACCTTGGACCACTAAGTGTGGACTGGGGAGGGAGGGGGGGGGTGTACTGGGGCATTTCTATGCCTTCCCCGGGTGTGTGCAAGAGAGAGAAGGGGCTTTAGCGACCACGGTGGCCTGAGCCACTCGCGTGTTTTCTCTCTTTTTTTTTTTTAGCTCGAGTGAAACCTCCTTTCTAGCTTCCCTTTATGTATTTGCATTGCTTTCAAGCGCTCGGGATTATTATGATGTTTGGGAGGGGTTGGAGTGGGGGTGGGGGCTGAAATATTAAAGCAAGTATTCCCACCCAAACCGTCCCGGGTGGATTTGGGATTATAGCTTGATTTTATGTTGCAAATGCCTGAAGCCAGCGGTAGATCTGGAGGATGCACCCGGCTAGGAAAGCTCCGCTTCGCTTAGCATGGGGCGGAGTGGGGCTTTATCTCAATCAAGAACACACACACCTCTCCCCGCTGTTTTTTCCCCCCTTTAATTGAAGGAAACCACCTTTGGAGGCTTCCAGCAGCCTAGAGAAATCAAGTGTGTTTGCAGATGTGTGTATATGGGACCGCCTTTGTGTATGTGTGTGTATGTGTAAGGGGGGGGGGGGGGAGCGATTCCCGTTTCATCTCATTCACTTTGTCTCTATAAAGAGATAATTATATATCTACTTCTTCAGCTGTGTAGTAAATTCTATTCGGCTGCAATTATAGATGCATATTACCGTTATAAATACCTATAAAATCAGCGTTTGTGCTCCAGCGGGGAGGGAACGGGAAATAACAAACGGATGCGCGTTGAGGACTCACTTCGGAGCCGCGGGTGGACGGCTCCAAGTTTGGGGGCCGAAATCTCTCAACAGGCTGTAGAAAGCCCCCGATTTGCAAAGGGGCTGAGTGCCCCCTGGACTCCCGGGCTGGTTCGCAGGAGCTCTGGAAATCGAGATCCCGGTTCCGAGTCTGAATGTTGCCCTCCGTGGGTAAAGCTTGAAAGCCCACGTGCAACACATAGGTTTCCCTTTGCACACACACGGCTTATACGTGCACACACGTCTTACATCCTTGTACAGATAACGTGCATAGATGTAATGGGGATGTGTGTGAAAAGAAATGTGCCTACATGTGTGCACGGATGGGGTACACAGGCTTTACATCTCTAAACACATGTGGCTTGGGGACAAATGTCAATAGATATAGAATATAAATCCTTGACATATTCGCCCACATTTATGTATACACACACACACATATATACATCCGTATGTTTGCACACACACGCATATTTATCTATCTGTAAATGTGTGTGAATAGATCTATCCATGTGTGCATATATATGTATGTACATATATATGTAAGTGTGTGTGTACATATATGTATATGAACACATATATACCTATGTATGTATGTATGTATCTCTCTCTCTATATATATATATATATGTACCCATATATACATATATCTATATATGGGTGTATATACACAATATATATGTGCATATATTTTATATATATATTAAGTGTATATATATTAAGTTTATATATCAGTGTGTATGTATGTATATATGTGTGTGTGTGTGTGTGTATATATATATAAACACACACACACTGATATTTATATAACTATATAGGCTGAGATATAAGTTGATCTATTGATATGTAAAGGGTATATATCAATGCTATATAGTCTATATATCTGTGTGTGCATGTCAGTATATGCATGCATGTCAACATTTATATGCATGCGTGTAGATATACCGCATGTTAACACACATACATGTGTATACATATATACGAAGGCACACGAGACTTTATTGTATTTTCTATTCCAGATCTAGGCTCCAAATTCTTACCACGAGCCAAAGTTATATCGGGGAATGACTATTTCTCCGCCGTCTCGCTGAGAAAATGTTCTGGTGGGAAGTATGCCCATCTGTGATATTATTTTTATTGGACCTGCGGTCCTTGGGAGATTGTTCATTGTTACCTTTGGTTTCCAACTGGATTTTTCCATACGCAGTTTTTTCAATGATTTCTCCCTTTCAGGCGACTCCTATCACCTCATAATAGTTTAATAGTGAATCATAAAAATAAAATGAATTTCCGCACGCCCTGTAATTATCAACATATCTCCTCTGAGCGTGATCATTGGAGAAGGTAAAGAGACCTATAGGCACAAAATACGAATATTTATTAACCCGATTATTATTTCTTAAAAATATCCGGATCAGGCTCGCTGTTTGTTGTGTTTGCATTGCTAACCCCTTCATAAGAAAAAAAGAAGCAGCAGCAAATCTCTTTTCAAACAGTAAATAGGATTATTTTCTTACCATGCATTTGGATTGCAGGCAGTACTATTTCCCCACTGTATGAATAAACGTTCAGGTGCGATTTATTTTGACTGAGGGAGAAACAAGATTTCTGCCCTTTCCTAATATAATAAAATAGGAAATCTTAAGGGAAGGGGGGGGATCCCTCTAAAATCCAAACTAGAAAAATATTTTTCAAAAATAGTCAGCTTAAGGTCTCAAAGAATCAAAGAAAGTGGAAAATAGCTTTTTCTGATGCCCGTGTTGAGGGGAACGATGGTTAGAAAGAGATTTATTGGGGTTCATATTTCTTTGCTCGGTTCTTTTTTGAATAAAAATAAAGGTGTGTAATGAAATCAGTCTCCAGGAAGAACGAGGCAGAGAGCCACAACGATGCATCCATTAGGAAACCGGTGTAATTTAGCCCCTGCGAGGAGCACAAAACCTCCTGATCTTTTTATCTTTCTTATCCTTTTCATCTTTATTATCACTCTTGTTAACAACACCAATGAGACTGGATACATATATCTCGTTTAAATGCAGTCATCCATGGAACCACTGTAGTCGCTAGCTACAGATATATTAATTAATTTATTCTCTCAACAGTAAAATATTGCTGTGTCTACTTGATACCTACCAAGTAATAAAAAAGAGGAGGGTTTTTTTTTCCCTTCTCTCTCTCCCCCGTCTCCTTCTGCACTTCATTAGGCTTTACCTATAAGTTTCTACTTGAAATGATTTGCTTAAACCTAATTACTTGCAATGCACTTCATTTTGCTCTCCCAGGGTGTGGAAGGTTTCAGAGCAGGGGTGGCTGGCTGAGGTGGTAAATGCTGTTAATTATTCCCACTCTGTCTTTATTTTATATTTATGAACCCGCACTTGCAAACAAAAGGCCTACTTTAGCAGGAAGGCATTGGCATATTAATGATAAGGGAGCGTGTTACTTAAAACGGTCACTATTACAGGAGGAAGGGCCCTTGCAAACAGTTCATATATCAAGGAAATATTTAAAATATCGACACCCGGGAGCAATCTTGGCTCGAGCTGGAATAAGGCTCTGGACCAACTCGGCTGAGGAGGAGGGAGTTTGCAGGAAGAAGAAGAATCATAATACTGGCAATGCTAAAGATCGTGCATCCGCTGCAAAATGCATTATTTTATTGGCAGTGTCTTAACAATAGCAACCTGATTGGGGGTGGGAGGTGGGGGGGAGGGGGTTGCAGAGGAGGGAAAGGATCCAAATATTTGCATGCCTGAACACAGGCATCTCGATAATGTTGGAGGAAAGCCCAATCCCCTGTTTTTTATTATTATTATTATTATTTTTTGCAGGCAGCTCTGTGCCCTGGCTGTCTCTTCACATCTATTTATGCTCGCGCCTGCATGAAATGTGGACTTGTAAATGGAGCCATGAGTGCATCCAGCCGTCCCTCCCTCCCCACGCACCTCGGCCTGCGGGTACTTTGCAAGGCGAGCCGCGAAGGGGTGCCAGGGTGCTCAGCACCTGGGGGAGCGGAGCCCAAAGCCAGTGCATTCCTGAATAGGAAGGCTACCTTTCTTCTTCTTTTTTTTTTTTTTTTGGATTACTGGCCAGATCTCAAGAGGGTTGTGGTGGGGGGTGGAGGGTGGGAGAAATGTAGCGGGGTGCGGGCAGTGAGTGGGGGGAAATCCCATCGGCTGCAAGACTTAGCAAGGAAGAAGGCCATGGCGAGCCTGGAGGCAGACAGCTCTGCCACGATGCCTTCCTGAAGTCCAAGACCAAGGCTGACTGACCCCGGCGCGATGGCCCATCTATCAACCTGGGAAGACATCCTTGCGTCTGGGAAGTAGGAGATACAATATTTCAGTTGTCTTATCCACTTCAAAGTAGCAGCGATTATGAAGGCTCCGGAAGCCCCATCGCTGAATTTATTTAAAAGCAAACCAGACAGTGTATTTTTTCCAAGGAGGGGGGAGTGGAGAGGGGAGGTGGAGGGGGATAATATATTTGCTCCTTCCCGTGTGTGCGCCGAGGGTGAAGTGGCCGAGAGTCTCCCCATCAAGTCTGCTCATGAACCCGCGTGTTTTATTTTCTCCTGCGCGGTTGACTCTCTCCTTTGCAACCTCCATTGGGGACGGAAGCATTCCTCTGCCCGGATCTTTTGTCTCGGA
>NW_005842452.1:37993-40799 GCF_000455745.1 Alligator sinensis
AAGGAGAATTGGGGGGGGGGGAGACCCGAGCAGAACAAAAGAAAAATGAAAAGTTAGCCCAACTCTGCACGGTGCGAAGAGAAGAAGTTTGGCCCCCAACCCCCTGCTTTAAGCGTTCAGGGAGGGAGAAGTGTAGAGGGGTGGGGGGCAATGATGTGGGGGGCAATAACAAGCTTGACTCGTCCTATGTGTTTTTAATTTTATTTCGCAATTAGAGGTCTCCAGTTGCTTCTCGAGACACGCAGGGATGAGCCCATGTGCGGGTTTCCCGAGGACTACTGGAGTCCGGGAGAAAAACGGAGGATCACTTCTGCGACACATCCATGGACATCGCCTATTTACACTCTCGTGTGTATGCCCCCCCTTTATTTGCTCCCTCCTCTTCAGCCCAGGCTGAAAAATACCCAAATGTAAATAAATCCCATTGGCGGTTTGCATACATGAATATTTCCCTGGGTTTTGCCGAAATACAATATCCTTGTTTTATATTGCAGGCTCCTTGCAATTAAAGAGACGTGGATCACCCTCACCCCCTCTCCAACACACACCTCCCAGAGAATTCATTGCCAAGCTCTAGCTATGAAATACGCGACTGAATAAAAGAAGCAAGCCCAGAAATAATCCAGGTTTTATAGCGAAGCAACAATTTGTCCTCCCCACTCGCTGGTAATAAATAAGTTTTATCTATTTCAGTGAATGTTTGAAAGTCTTTGAAACCCAACTATTCCTCTTCAAGGTGAAGCCACGTACCATTTCCTATCCAATTTATACCCCTGTGTACAATGCGGACCTGTTGGCTAGAATCCGCTTCCCTTGTTCTTTTCTTTGGTAGAGCGAGCACACACACACACATACACGCACACGCACACGCACACGCACGCACGTAAACACACACACACACTTCCAAAAATTATCAAGAAGGTAAATTAGGCATAAAGTGTTTGTACACCCACGCCCACACCCCCCCACACACTTCCACAAATTATCCGGAGGGTAAATTAGGCATAAAGTGTTTGTACACGTACACATGCACACTCTCTTTCTCTTCCAAAAATTATCAGGAAGGTAAATTAAGCATTAACTGTTTGTACACACCCACACACACTTCCACAAATTATCAGGAAGGTAAATTAGGCATAAAGTGTTTGTATACACACACACATAAGCATACACATCCAAAGACATTATCAGGGAAATAGAATATGCATAAAGTATTTGTGTACAGACACACACCTACACACACGCTTTCTTCCAAATAAATGAGAGAATAGTTTATGTGCAAAGGAATTATTCACACACACTACAAATCAAGGAAGATTGAAGTATTATTGCTCGCGCACACACTTTCTTCTAAATACGTGAGAAATGTCGTGAGCTGTGTATAAAGTGTTTAAAATTACCAGGCGAATAGATTAAGCATAAAGCATTTCTAGGCAAACAAAATACACTGCCAAAAATACAGAATAGAAGGTTATGTATGAAGTGGCTTCTTTCTCTCTCTCTTGCTCTTTCACACACACAAGATCAACATAGTGGATAAAATATAAAGGGTTTTTGTCTCTCTTTCACACACTCCCACACACTTTCTTCCAAATACATTATTAAAAATGTAGGATTATGTATAAAGTGCTTGTATACGCACACACACGAGACAATATCAGAAAAGTAGATTAGCCATAAACTATGTACACACACACTTCCAAAAAATCAAAATAATAGGTTATTTAGAAAGTGGGTTTTTTCTCTTTCTCACACACACACACACACATCCTCACAACCCTTAATCAGAGTGAATTATGTCTAAAGTGTTTTTTTCTTTCACACACTCTTTATCATATAGTGTAATATATAAACATTGTTTTGCCTGCACACACAAACACAGGCACACTTTATCAAAGAGTGGATTAAGTATCAAGTGTTTTCTTTTTTCTTTCACACACACACTTAAATGATCAAATAATGGAGTATGCACAAAGTGTTTTTTTCTCTTTCACACACCCAAGCACAAACACACACTTTATCAAATAGTAGATTATATATCAAGCGCTTTCATTTTCCTTTCACGCACACACGACTAAAAGTGTTTTTCCTCTTTCACGCGCGCGCGCGCGCGCACACACTTTATTTCAAATACTTGACCAACCGAGTAGACTATGTATAAAGTGCTTGTATATGTACACGCACAAGAAAGGAAAGTAGGTGAGACATAATGTATTTGAGCGCAAGCACACACACACACACTTCCAAAAGATTCAAGATAGGTTACGTATAAAGTGTTTTTCTTTCACGTTCTCTCCCTTTCACACACACACACACACACACACACACACAATCATACAGCAAGTAGGTTATACCTGAAGTATTTGTGCAAGACCCACCCCCCAGAAAGCAGCCAGGGGATTAAGCAGGGAGGGGGGTTGTACCTGCCTCCCCTCCCCTAAACACACTCGCCCTGCAACAAGGGGAGCCGAGGTGCTGTCATGTGCCAACGCACCCGCAGACCCCCACGTCCCCCCACAGCGCCAAGCAATGGACCCTTTTCAGTGCGATTCTCCATCAGGGGCACCTCCATGCCTCGCTGGAGAAGTTGGGGATCCACACAACTGTGGGGGGGGTGTTAATTTTTGCTGGGAGACAAGGCGGATGGGAGGCAGCGGCTTCTGCCTTATCAAATAACCCCCACTCTCTTTCCTCTTTCCAAGCCGAGCGGCCCCAGAGAGCAAAGCCAGTCCCGGCTCGGTCCCTTTGCAACTATGCCACGTTGGTGCTGTTCCTGGCCTCCCTTCTCACTCGTGGCAAGCTGGGG
>NW_005842452.1:40830-45830 GCF_000455745.1 Alligator sinensis
GTGTCCCGGGGCAGCTGGTAGTGCCGGTGCCCCGCGCTGGTCCCGGGCACCGACACGCGGCCGTGCGGGCACGCGGCATCTCGCTCCGCACCGCTCCGTGTCCGGGGTGACTTCCCTTTGCGACCACTTTTTTTTATCCCCCCTCCTTTTTAAATAAAAATCCCTCATCGATCTCTTAAAAGGCTTTTTTTTTATGCTTCTCGCCTGCCAGGGCCGAGCTTTACGATGGCTGGGAAGAAAAGAAATCCATTACACCATCTGAATCCGCGTTTGGAGAGAGATAGATGCACGCAATCGTAATCTAATTTATTTAAATGGGCCTGACGGGGGTTTCGGATTGAATCCGTTTTGGTTTATTTATTTCTTTTATTCATCCATTCATGTGTTTTGCCGGGATCTGCGCGCGAAGCAATAATAATAATAATTAATAATAATAATATTAATAATAATAATAATAATAATGATAATAATAATAATAATAATAATACTTCAGGCTCTACACTCAAACTAAATATATCCACCAACAGAATCTTCTTGCTTAGATATAAAGTTATAGATCATTATATCCGAAGTTCCCCCCTGTTTCTATAGTATAACCTACTTGGTTACACTACTTGATATATTACACTATTTGCTCATGGATATATTCTATATATCTATAGAGCTATATAGATCTATATAGACACATATATAATTACATATAGATCTAGATAGATATCTATAGATAGATATATAGCTCTATAGATATGTATCTATAGACGTACATACACACATATACAAATATATACACACATTTATTTATATATATATATACACACACATATACACACACATATATACATAGATGCAACTGATTACTGTATCGTATAATAAAAGTTAATATATGTATGTATGTGTATATACATATATATGTACACACACGCATATGTATGTGTATATAAGTATACATGTAAGTATGCATGTTTATATATGTATACATGTTTATATGTTCATATACGTATACATCTAGTTATAGATATATAGTTATAGATATAGATAGATTTAGCTATGTATAGATGTGTGTGTGTACACGTGTGTGTGTATTCCACATCTACATGCAATACCACTATTACTGTAAGCAACAGACCCATGCCTGAAGGATTGCTGTCATAGAAATCTATCCGGTAGCTTTCTCCCCTCTGGGTAGAGACAAAGGAACCGTAATTACTCTGTATGGAAACAGTTCCTATTTTTTAACGCATCTCCGCTGAGTTCTCTCTCAATTAATGCGATACACGCGAATATATTCTCATTAAACCAATAATTCTGAGATTAACTTATGCTTCTTATTTCCCCAGGATTTTTCTAATTATATTTCCAGCGCCTCAGCCAGCGATATTTCTCCGCTTTTTACAGCGCATTTTATACATTCATTTAATTATTTTTTACGAAAAGATGATCTACAAGCCGCAGTAGGCATGGCTGCCCAATATATTTTTTTGTTACTCTTTTATTAACCTGGCTGGTTAATACTAATTTTAAACAGTAAGTAGTAAATCACCAACTAGATGTTTGGGCAATTTTATTTATTATCAGAAATCACATAATAATACATTAATTTTTTTATTATTATTATTGTGAAGCCACTTTTTACATGACTATATAAAGCCAGAACGTGCTATGACAGACATTTGCATCGGGTCTACATATAATAGCTTGAGGTAAGAAACATTACATATGAACTATATTGCAAACGATGCATTTTAACAACTGCAATAAACTAGACTAGCGATACAAGCCGAAAGAACGGTACCACATTCACAGGGAACTAACACAGGACAAACGGATGTCTCGAGGACTAATATCTTAAAGCAATCGGGAAGAGAATATTGCATATATTTTCGGGTTGACTTGATTAGCACGTGATTGAAAAGGAAGGAGAAAGAACAAACAAACCAAACTAATTAGTGGGGGGCCACGAGAACTGGCTTTGCAATTCTCTATGCTTCGCTGCTGGTGGGTAGGTATCCAATGCATTTCAGGGCATAGCCCGTCTTCTCCAGACGGAGATTTCTCTCGGAAGATCAAGAACAACAAAAGGGCACCTTTCTTTCCCTAAATCAACGGGATTTTAATCCAACACGGCATTAGGCTATTTCATGCGATCCTCTACTTTCCCTCCAATAGAATAAAAAAGAAGGGGGGGAAAAAGCCACCTTTCTCCCAGCCCGTGGTCACAGGTTTGCCAAGGGGGTCTTGGAGAGGGACAGGGGAGCGAATGGATCAAGTCAAGGATGGATCATTTTGCTAGGGAATCAAGCTCAACGGCTGCCTAAAAATCACTCAGCCTCCCTCTGTTTGCACCAAGAGACCCCCTGTCTGCAACCGCCCACACCAGCTACAGGGGTGCGGGTCTTTGTAAGAGGCAGTAGTGGGTGAAAGGAAGAAGGGACCCTGGACAATGAGGGTTTGCAAAAGGGGGGATTCTCCCGTTATTCGCCGGGGGAGAAAAAAAGGTAGAATTCTCCATCCCTCCCTCTTTTCATTGCACATAGTTCAGGGGGGGGGGGATATACACACGTCGTTTCATGTATTTATTGCACAGTATTGCAAGAAGCGAAGCCCCCCCCGGGAAGTCTGGGGTGGGTAAGGGTAAGGGGGGGGGGTAGAGCTGGGGACTGGAAAGGGAGGTCTTTTGTGTGCAAGAGGAAAGGGGTGAGGATGGAGGGGGGGTGTTTTTCCTGGAAGGGAACTGGAAGGTGTAGGAACTGGGGGGGATTATCGGATCTCCTGGATGCTCTTGACAGGCACGGGAAGCAGGGCTGAGGAGGGAAAAAGGCAGCTTTCAAGCCAGGGAGGCATTTTTAAGGACTCCACTACCGCCTTTGCAGCTCATAAATAAAGGCCCTTCTTTGCCACCGCTGCTCGGTCATGACCATGAACGCGGAGAAGGGGGAGCACGTGATGGATAATGCCGGCTGCCCAGAAAACGTTGCTTTGCCATAAAATTAATCCCTCTGATATAAAACGAATGAAGCAAAGCTTGTCGTGGCAAAACTCAAAGCTCCCGTTCACCCCCCCCCCCTTTTATCCTACCCCTAAGCAGATACACCCTTCCCCCGAGCACCACCACCTTCACCCCGCAGCTAGAAACCAGCTACAATTGCTAGGAGGGCAGTGAGGGAGGACAGATTGGTGCTGAGAGCTGCAAGCTGTAATGAACCCATCTGATGGGGGCCCTACAGAAAATAGCACACGGACCAAAGAAACGTGGGAGATTAAGGCCTGCTAACCTGCTCGAAAGAGCAGCCGTACAATAGACCCAAGGGGGAGGAGGACAAGAGAGGTATGACTGGCGTGTGTATGGGTGCGTGTGTGTGTACCGGGAAAGTCATTATGTGTCCCCACGTTTTATTTAATTGAAAAAAAAAAATCGACCTTATCCATCTTCCTAGAAGCCGCCTTGGAAAATCTGCGGCTGATAGAGAAAAAAAAACCCAACACAAAACTCTGGACTTGCGGTTCTTAGGCAAGGACAAGGCGGGGAAAAATAAAGACCACCCATTGATTTTTCTGTCTAATTGACTAAGAATAATTTCTTAAAAAAAAAATAAATCAAAACCCGTGCCTTCATTTCTCCACCAAGCAAGGAAGCCAATGTCTAGAGATACCTCTAGGAAGAAAAGAGATCGTTAGCTGAAGGGGCTCCACCAAGCAAATGGGATAAAAGGGGCGATTTTTTTCCCCCAATTTTGTCATCAATGAGCACATCAATACAGCATAAATACGTCTGCAGCGGAGTTGTTAAAAAAGCGAAGGGAAGGGAAGGGAAGGGAAGGGAAGGATGTTGGGGGGGGGGACCCGACCTGGCTTTAGCTAGCAGACAGGAAGAAGACGATTTGGGACAGTGCAGAAAACACACTGGGTGACAATTTTTCAGAGGCGACCTCTGAAAGGCTCAGTTTCAAAAGGAGGTACATTCCGTTTTGCCTCGCAGGATTTTCCGTGGCGTGGGTGTGTGCGTGCGTGTGCGAGCGGGGGAAGAGGATGCGTGTGATCCTTCTTGCACCATCACACTTGCTTGGAGGAAAGACCCAGTCAGAAGCACCATGGACCCCAGCTATTTTCCTAGCCCGGGGACAACCAGCTCTAGGCTGCTACCTAGACACTGTAGTCTGTCCTTTCCCTCCCTCGCTGAATCACCCCCCTGGCTCCCGTCTATATCGAAAAATAAGCCCGGGGAACATGTCCGAGCCGGTCCCCGTTCTCCAGGAGACCGGTCCTACGGTTGATTTCACATGAACGCCACAGCTACTCAGTTTGGTCCCGGAGAAAGAAAGCCCGACCCTAAAAAACTCAGTTCTAAGATAGGACGGGGACCTTGATTTCAAGATTGCTCTTTGCTGTGGTCTGGGGTCACCTCACCAACAACAAAGCCAAGCAGTCAATAGGAGAAAGGGGGGAAAATACAGCACACAACCCAACGGACCCTATTGCTTGGAAAGATCTCATACCTTGACTCAACCTCACACTCAGATTATAGTCAACGCTGCTGAGACTCTTTTGAACCATAGGAACCCAAGGTGGTTGATGGAAAAGCTGCCTTTTTTTTTCTTTTTCTTTTTCTTTTTCTTTTTCTTTGCGGATTCACATTGGCTGTTTTCCCAACAGTTCCAGTGTCGGAGATGCATTTTCTCAGCTTCTCTCTGCTCGCTGTTGGGCTTTTTTTTTTTATTCTTATCTTTTTTTCTCAAAGAAAACTGATTTTCTTTCTTTCTTTCTAATTTTTTTTTAAGGAAAAAAAGAAAATGAGGAGCGGTCAGGTCAAGTGCCGGGACCATCAGCTTAGAGTAGACGCTAGAGTGTCAATGTGGTGGCCCAACACGGACTCTGCTTGAACTTTAAAAGAAAGAAAGAGCTTGCTCTCTTAGAAGGAGTCTTTTCTTTTTCATGCGTCGGTTCTGAAACCAGATCTTCACCTGCTGGTCACTCAGGTTTAATCGGTCTGAGAGCTCTCTCCT
>NW_005842452.1:50830-57462 GCF_000455745.1 Alligator sinensis
CCCTCCAGCCACCCGTTTCTCCCCACGCTCTTCTCCCCAGCATCCCTCCGCTGCCCACCCTTTCCCCCGGTTGCATCGCCCTGAAGAAATGAAACTTTCCCTCTTTGCCTTCCACCTTCCACCTAAATTATCCACAAGGATCTCTCTCTTTCTCTGCCACGGGCGAACAGGCTCTTTCTCAGTCCAAGCTCGGGTCTGGTAGAAATGAAACATTGCACCAAGCCACAGCATTCATCTCGAAATACTTAAATATTAGCTTGAGAGAGGCGACCCGTCGCTTTGCTCCAAGAAATTGTAATTTAACTTCACCCTGGGATGGAGGAAAAAAAAATAAAAGAAATCACCCTAGGAGATATTGGAATCAGATGCGGGTGTCTCTCATGTGTGAGGAAGGGTGAATTCATTTCGAAATGTGCTTTTGTGCTTGTGTCTGTTGGAAACCCAGATTTCTCCCCAGCCCAGCTTTCTTTCCTCACTCAATAGCTGGTAAAGTCCCCTGGATATTTAAGAAGTTATAACCAGTGCTTTTAATCAAAGAAAAGTTAACCACACGGTCCAAAGGCAGGATTTGCCTAATATAAATAAATAAATGCAAAGGAGGGAAGAAAAATATGGACAGGCGCTAGTAAGTCTTTCCTTACTGCAAGTCAGCTGTATATCATTTAAATGACTCGAATTGGCTTCTTCTCCCGATGTGGAACAAGTATATATTTCTTACAGGCGAGGGTAGTAAAATGGAAAACACAGTGTCTGGGGGAAGGGGGAAAAAAAACCCTTAGGAAAATCGAAGAATAGTAAATGTATCTGCAGGAAAATATTGCAAGTTTAACTGCCCCTTAATTTCATTTCATATGCAGATCCTTTGGCTCACAAAGAGGAAGGGAAATCCACGAAGATTAATCTCAGTGCACGTAACAGTTAAATACTCACGATGCTATCACATATTTCCCCACACTGCCAGCAGAGGATATCATCATCCTATTGGATTAATGTAAACTGATGCCTCTCCTGTGAGGCAAAGGCTATGTACCCTCGAGTGCAGAAAAAAAGTTTGTTCTGTCCACAATATTCAGCTTGCCTCTGGATTCACAAGGGCATTGCAAACGATAAGTCCTTTGGAGAAGAAACAACTCCCCCCTCGCCCCCCACCCCCAACCATTAACTACCATGCCAATTAAATGAGCTGGAATTCACTTGAGTTTGAACCAGCTCCATTGGAGAGTGGGTCTCACCTCTTTTAAGTGTAGGAAAAGCAAAGCCTTCAAGGATAGCTCAAGTTTATTAAAGCTGCGTCTGATCCAGTTTTCACCCCCAAAGTGCTGGAGATGTCTCCAGGAGAGGACCTTCCCACCAAAGTGCAGCCGAAGGGAGATAGGAACTTTCCTGAGCTGCTAATAAACGCGATTGCTTCCCAAAATCGCTGAATCGGGGCTGACCTGTGCACAAAAGACTTTTCCTATTTTACAAGCTGCCGAAAACAACCGTGTCCTACCAGTCTGGGGAATCGTTTCATGTTGGATACCTGCTCCTTAAAAATAATCAGTTGATAAATACAGTAGAGGGAATTCCTTCCATATATATTTTTTCCTTGCCTATCAATGCAGGCTGGGGATTTTCCGTGTTTCAAATAGATATAAACACAGCCATAAACCCACTGACAATTATGCATACCTCAGCACACAAGTCAATGGTGTGAAACCAACTTTTCCCTCCAGATTAGCGATGTGTTTTTCTTTTTTTATCTTCAAGTATGAGTGAGGCCAGAAGTATGAAAAGTGAAAATGGCGGAGGCAAAAAAAAAAAAAAAAAAGAGGGGAGGAAGGGAGGGCTGGAGGGAGAAGGGAAACACCATTTTACTCTAAAGCCCGCGGTGAAGAAGTTATTCAAAGTACTTGGTTCAAAGGGAAGAAAAGGCAAAAGTTGGGAAACTTCCTTTTCATGCCTTTATTGTTGGTCATTAGCCTGCCTGTCTAGACTTCAAATGACACCTTGTTTATCTGTAAACAGAAGCCGAGGGCACTTAGGGAAATCTGACTGCTGAGTGGCTGGGAGAAGATCAAGGCTGTGGTCTCCTTGCTCATTATGCACGAAGCTCATGATGTCAAGGTCAAACAGACCGCCTAGTCACGGTCAAGGGTAATCCAGAAGTGACGTCATGGCTCTCTGACCTAATATCCCCCATTTAAAGGGGAAAAGAGGGAGAAAAGTGTAAACCACCTCGACCATGTTTGCGACTTGGTACCAAGGGGTAATCCAATGGAAACAGGCTTGGGGAGAGGGGTGTATTTTGGACATGTGGTAAGACCCTCCAACTCTGCTGGCGTTTATGGAGGAGATAGCGGGTGGTGAAACGCTTACCCCACGTTGCAGGGAAGTCACCAGAGATGGAGATGGGGAAACACCCCGATCCCAGCCTGTGAGACCGAGACATCGAAAAAGCAGATCCGTGCCTATTCGTTCAATCTGTTAGCCTCCAACATGCCTCTCCCCAGGCGATCCACCTAATGACATAGAAGGGGAGATACTTCCCCCCCCCCCCCCCCCCCAGCCTCCTTGATATACCCAATGGAAAGTCTCTAAAAGGCTTCTTCAGAGCTCACGAATTTGGGGTTTTTTTAGGTTAGAAGAGCCCGATTCTGGCCTGACAGCCGTGAAAATCAAAGCTGTGCCCTTTGAAGTCCACAGGACTACCTCTATATCCACCCACTCGAGATGGAGGGGTTGGAGTGAAGCCCATACTCACGGAGGCCAGCCGGGCACCCTGAGGTTCAGGGCACCTCCGACATAGTCCTGAGACCTCTCCCACCCGGATCAGACCCCACCATCCTTCACCACTATCTTCTGAAGGCCCTAAGATCCAACCTGGTGCGTGCCTTATGCCCCCAGGCCCTAATACCATTGGAAGGAGCTGGGAGAGTGGGGGAGGGAGGGGGGAAGAGCAAAATAAAGAATCTGAGAGCTACAAATACCCGGGACAACACCGAAAATGATCAGCAAGTCTCTGTTTCCATCACATCCTCGAAGACCATAGACCAGTCAATGTTAGCTTTCAGGCTCTGGTCTACTGGAGTTATGGATCGTGCTGCTTCATTACGATAGATAGATAGATAGATAGATAGATAGATAGATAGATGACAAAGACTCCAACACTTACTGGAACCCCTAATACCAGAGTAACAACGAACCATATTTGGGAAAATAATACAAATCCCAATATCTCCTCATTCCTTCCTCCCCTCCCCAGAGGATAATGCTGATTTGCTTTTCTGTGTGCATAACTGACTCCATACAGACTCAAGGCAAGCGAGAGCTCACTGCGCCGAAACTAGCTGCCCATATCGCCTCCAGGTTGTGGTTCTATCTGCGCATCTGTCAGCCAACACAAAGACCGGGGAGAGATGTCACCCGAAACACGCCTGCCCTGGAACAAACCCGCTTCCAAACAGGACTTGGAAACGTGTTTCCATCTTCAGACCTAAACCTGACCTGGGCTTAGAGACCAGACTCCGGCCCATGCCTGCCTTCGCCGACTGGAGCGGGGTATCAACGCGGATTCTTAGAGCAAGCGACGGGGACTGGCTTTCTACTCCCCTTCCCTGCCAAGACACCGTGTATTGAAGTCACCTCCCTCCAAATAGAAATAGCAATAGAGAATCCTCCGCATTCCCAGGTCCGGATCCAGCCCAGACCGTCCCAAGAGCATCGGGACCCGATCCACTCCGAATCGCCTCTTCTCCCTGCCCCACTATCCAACTGACCACACCGTCGGGTGAACCGGGTCCCTTGCTTCGGGACCACATTCAGAAACATTTAAAGCCAGGCTAGAAATTGCGGGAGACGCCTAAGCTGCCTGTGCTGGCCGGGCGCGCACACACCAATACCCGCCGTCACATACTCCAGTATACTCATAGCCGCATCAATACGCAGCGGGATAACACCCCCGCGTGTACACACGCGCGCTGGCTACTACCTATCACGGATTTCTGGTATCCGGCCCTCTTGTTGTTCTTTTTTTCCCACATCGAAGCAGAGCTAACACGGCTTTGAGGTTGCGAAACTTTCTCACGAGATAACGCGCCCCTGAAAACAACCCCCGCGTTTTCTTTCCAATGCTTGGCTAATTCGCAATTAATTCGCTTTGGAAAGTGTCCGGGGGAGTCTCCCCAGCTGTCTTTGCCTTTGAACGTGAAACGTGAGGCTCCCTCCCAGAGCCCAACCTGTTGTCTGGTGGAGCAGCAAGCAGGCAGGGTGGAGATGGAGCTCTCTCAGCCGATATGAATCAGGCTGGCTTTTGCAAAATCCACCTTGTGGAGGCAGTTCCTCCTTCCCCTGGCACTGAAAGGCACCCAGAAAAGAACCCCTCCAAAAAAACAACCCCCAAACCCTTTTTGGCTGGGTTTAAGCCCATTTCCGCAGGACGCATCGCTTCTCGTATTAGCCTCCACTGATGTGCTCCCTGCCAAAAAAATAAAGGGGTGGGGAAGAAGAAGGCTTCCCTCGTGTTACTTTAGCTATATCCACTCCTATTTTCCTGCGTCTCAGCTCCCAGCTCAGAAGTTTTCTTCTGGTCACCTACTCTTCTTCACATCCAGTTCCCCACCTTCCCTTCCAAGTCTTCTAAGGGCGCCTCCAAGCCCCCGCTTTCTCCTCGGAAGACTTAGAGGGGGATTTAAAAATAATAATCATAAAGACTATTCTGTCCGCGCACAAACACCTCGTCAGCGAGCCAACCTCAAGGCCAAAATGATATTTATTTTTAAGAAATGTAATCTGCATTCAGTACATATCATTTGGACACCACAATATTATGTACATATACAAGACATAAAAAAAATGGTCGCTTTTACATATCGAAAGAACACTGTTGATGATTAGTCGATTTATATTGGGGGCGGGGGGGGGATAATCAACCCCAAGACAATACTGTGCACTTTCTATATTGTCAGTGGAGAACAGAGATTCCAGTTCTATGGCAGAGATATATAAACCCCCATGAGAACATACCAAAAAAAAATATATATATTATATAGGAAGTCACTTTCCATCCACGTGTGACCTCAATTAGCGTTTTGTTATTTTTTTTTAAGTGATACAGAATAATCATCATCATCGTAATCATAATGGGGGGAAAAATGATTCTCTTCCCAACAATAGCAGCCTTTTCGGTCCTTTAGTGACGCCAGAAGATAAAGCTCATGTCTATGTTCTCCATACATTTAACACCAGCGGACGACAGGAGCCAAAAAATATGATCGGTCAGTGAAGAAGGGCTATACAGTTATAAAGGAACATTCAGGTTTCAGGTCTTTTAACATAACTACGCTCTTTTTTTTCTTTTTTTTTTTTCCTTAAATATACACAGTTAACTGGACCAAGGGGTGTCGGCTATTCACAGTCGGAGGACGGATTCGGATTCAACCAAAATATGCTCTCATCTATGATCAAATAGACAGTCTATTATTTGGGTGGTGGTGGTGGTATTCTTAAATAATCAATGGAGCCAGCACGGAGTTCGCGGTGGATGTTCTTATCATACAGATCTACCCGATAAATACGTGTGTTCCTCTCTCTCTCCCTTCCCCCCCTCAGCCATTTCTATGTCAGGTAGCGTGGAGATGCGCTGATTTCGATTTACTGACTACCTTTTTCTCTTTCACCCTCCGGTTCTGGAACCAGATGGTGACCTGGCGCTCGGAGAGGTTGGTGGTGGCCGAAATCCGCCTTCGCTTCTCTTTGGTAATGAACTTGCTCGCTGCGTACTCCTTCTCTAGCTCCTTCAGCTGCATTTTCGCGTAGGGGACTCTCTTTTTCCGACCTCTCCGGTAGCTGCTCACTTCGGGCTGGAGAGGAACCACGTCTGGAGGGACGAGGAGAGAAATAGGCAGGGTTACCCTGTGCCGCGGAAGGGAATGGAAGGGGGTCCGTCCTCCCCCCAGGAGAGGAAAAAAGGGGGTGCAGAGAGATAATTAGATCAGAGAGAGAGGAAAGCTAGCAAGCAAGAAACTATTAGACTTTAAAAAAAAAGAAAGGCTTGGAAAGAATGAAACAGTGAGAGAGGATAGAGGTAAGAGAAAAAGAAAGAACTAGGATGAAAGAGAGAATTAGAAAGTAGGAAAGAAAGAAAAGGATAAAAGGACGAGACAACATTGGAAAGAAGGGGAAACGAGGAGAATGAAAATTAGAGAGAACCCATTAGGAAAAAAGGAAGGAAGAAGGGAAGCTAGTGCAAGACTGAGTGGAATACTAACATATTAGTAGGGCGAGGGGGACTGTTCTGCCCGGATCTGTTGCCCAGGCTGGATTTTCACATACAGTCAAGGGGCATCGAAGTCATTTAACAAAATACTCCCCTCCTCACAAGCCAAGGGGGCTTCCGACCAGGTGCATTTCAGGCCCGGCTGAACACTCCCTGCCCCTTTTTCTTTTTCTTTCCCTTCCCTTCCCTAAGCCCCCATCGGTCTGAACACCTCGCTCTTGCAGGACTCCCACCCGGCATAGGCGCCCTCATTAATTATGAGCTTTACGGCTCAGACCCCGGCACTTTGGGCAAACAAGAGCGTCTCCACTCCGCCCTGCTCCAGCCGCCGCTCGCATCATTTCGTCCTCTTCCAAAAAAGTAACCTGGATTTCCC
>NW_005842452.1:57663-57979 GCF_000455745.1 Alligator sinensis
CTCACAGCTGCCCCGTGCCTCTCCCCCCCCCGCTATTGCAGTCGGGCCGGGAGGGGCTCCCCCAGGCCCGTCCATACCCGGCTACCATGATTTTCGGACAAGGATCCCAGGTGCCAGCTGCCTCTGGGCGAGGCGCTTGCCTAGCCCCGAGAAAGCAAAGCGGGGGTCACAGCGGGCTCGGGTCGGGATCGTGGCTATTCATCAGTCCTTATCTCACCGGGATATCCTTGTGGACTACTTTGGACAGCTACTTCGCGGGCTGTTTCCCATCAGACCCGGACCAAGCCCTGCGGATTCCTGTAGGCCCAGGGAGAAA
>NW_005842452.1:58010-58884 GCF_000455745.1 Alligator sinensis
GGGGGGGGCTCTTGGAATAGAAATACCCCAGAAGGTATCAGGGCTGCACCACTCGGAATAGGAACTGATGCCCACGACACCCCCATCTTCCCAGGGAATAGATCCGAAACCACTTTTTTTTTTTTTTTTGGCCCCAGATGTGACATTTCCCCTCTTTCTGCTCCTTTCAGTGCTCCCCAGATCAGAAAGTTTGCCCTCTCTCCTGTAACTGGACGGGGGGTGGGGGGTGCACACACGACTAGGATCAGGACCTAGGAAACTGTTTTTTCACCCCAGCCCCCTGCAAATTGTAAATCTTTTTTCCTGCATAGGAAAATCAAGGACTCCCCTCCCATCTTCCAGCCTTCCCACAAGAGCCGCGGAAGCCCAGCCAGTGGAGGAGGGGATCAGGGACACCCTGCTCCACTCACTAGGGCACAGACACCCCGATACACCAGCGTGGTCCCGGTTACTGTGCGCTTCCCGTCCGCCTGCAGGATGGAGGCACCTACAGAGGCACGTTGTACGGGGATTGGGCAACCGCGCCGAGTCCTCGCCCCGCTGCGTGTCGGGCCTTGCTCCGCATCTCCAGGGAGAGGATCCCGGCAGTGCCCCATGGCACGACTGGGAAGCCCCAGGAGCATCCTCCATCGCCCTTCCGCGTGCTGGGGGTCCCGGCGGGCTGTCATTCATCGCGCCGTCCCCAAGCACACGGAGAACCAGGGCTGTATTTTCCCCTTCATCTTCCCTCCCTCTCCCCTCTCCTTTGATCCCACCAATGTTCAGGTCACTTGGCACTCCCGTGATTGCAATAGGATGTGTTGCACTGTCCTGAGACACTATTTGGGGGGGGGGGCACTAGAAAAAAAGGGGGGGGGGGTTTGTTCTTGAGAGA
>NW_005842452.1:58958-60129 GCF_000455745.1 Alligator sinensis
GGGGGGGGGAAGGAGACAAGGAAACTGCAAACTTACTTGGAAAGCGAGCACAAGGGTTTAGCTGGATTACTGCACCTCCTTACCCCTGCGTGTCCATACACATTGCCTCATTCCACAGAGATTTTTTTTTTTTTTTTTAAACCTGGCGGTTAGTAAAGCAGACAAGCATGCTGGATCGGAGAACACCCTACCTGGGAAAGGTGACTTCCAGAGATGGGTAGACTGCGACTGCTCTTTCGAGCAATAAACCTGCCCTTCCCAACCATTGGACAGAGCCCAATGCTGGTAGCCTTCCATGGGAAGCAAAGTGTCATGCCTCGGTTCTGGGTGGCTACTGATCCCGGGTACCACTGAGACGTCCAAGTAGCCAGGGACCGCCTGGTAGGAGCTGGCAAAGCTGGGGTAAAAAGCAAACTCTTTGGCCCTTGAGGATAGTTCTTCGCTGGGGAGGGAACCGCTGGGTTCGGGGTACTTTTCTCCCGGGTGGTAGGAGCAAGGCTTTTGTTGTAAGTTCACGTTGTGGGAGTGGGACAGCCGGCATCCATAGTAGCTGCCTCCAAAGGGGTAGCCGTAGCTCAGGGTCGCGTTGGAGGAGGCTGGCGGCGGCGCCGGGCACTGCCGGGCAGGTTCTGGCGCGGGGATATCCGTGTAGACAGAGCCCTGGTGAGTCCCAATGGTGCTGGAATGGCGCCCCAGGACCGGGTGAGTGATTATATCCCTGCAGTGGCTCGCCGGGCAGTTCCCACTCAGCCCCTCCATGCCTGGGGTTTTATTCTGGGTATGTTCATTCGGGGTGTCCTCATAGACGTACATAAAGGTATCCGCCCAGCGTGGATGCAGGATCAGTGAAGTCGTCATATCATGGTCTGCCTGCGCTTTTTAAAACTCGACTTCCCAAAGAGAGACACCTAATTTCCCTAGCATATTGTTTACGCCGGAGCATGCGCAGAGCGGGCGCGCCGGGGCCAGTTCATTAAGAAATCCGCCGGGCCACGTGACCTGTAAATACTCCGCGATAAATCTGGCCCGGCCACGTGACCCGCCGCCAGCCCTATCTGCTGTTCCCTCCTGGCTTTGGGTAGGCAACGGGCAGCTCCCATTGGCTGCGTGGAGCAGAGAAACAGGAATCCTTAAAGGCGAAGGTTGCCACCCATTGATTGTAAAGAGGGAG
>NW_005842452.1:60139-71311 GCF_000455745.1 Alligator sinensis
GGGGGGGGGGGGATGGGGTTTCACAATTTGGCCGACACAAAGAGCTGGGTTTAGCCGCTCTCCCTGCCCTCAGAAATCTCAGGGTGGGTTATTTATTATTTTTAAATAATGCTTAATTGGGACATTTTCCTATGCGGGGACGGGAAGAGCATCACAGAGACTAAAGCAGCTCCCCTGCTCCCTGCCTGGGATCTCACCCAGGGGCTAATTGCTTGCCTGGATGCCCAGGGAGAACAAGGGTCCTTTATTAGGAGGGGCTAAGGGGGGGGGGAAATATAATCATAATCATAATCAGAGAAATGGGATGAAGGAGGGGGAAGGATTTGTGAGCTGGCTGGTAGTTTATGTGCCCCCCCTCCCCCATCATTCTTCTAGCAGACTCTCAGGACTGGGAGGTCTAAGAGCTGAGCCTTGCACTGGTAAATCTGCTTGCGTGTGTGTGTGTGTAACTCGGGAGAAGCGTGGGGTTTTCTTGAGGGGGGCTGTTGTCTGATGGGGGCAAAGTCCGGGCTCTTCCTTGCCAAAAAACCCCCACCCCAAATCCCCACCGTCGGGTTCATTATAACGCCCGGGCGATCCGGACCTGGTTGGGGAATGAACTGTCCTCACTTGCCATCAGATCCGAAGCAGCAGCTCGCATTTTGCACAGATCGTGGGACTGCCAAGGTTTAACCCATTGTCTATTTGTTTGCAAGGTGCCTCTCTAGATCTCCTCTCTGCTGGGCTCTGTCCCCCCCACCGCCCCCGTTTTCAGCCCAGATGGACTGGAAAACATGAATTTAATAATGGATGTCTCCAAAACGTTTTATGCTCTCGCTTTGTGTATGAATCCAAACTAATAATACTTAATCTTTTGTGCTCAACAAACTGGGAAGGTTTAAAGGGGACTCGCCGTGATTATATTATGATATGATGTTATTAATGTTTAATACTTCAGTAATAAATATTTCAGCAACAATGTGGCTTGTGGAACAAAGGACAAGGGGGGGTCTAATGGTCCAGGGCTGATTTGTGTGGATGTGTAAAACACAATAAGTGCAACCCAGTTTATAAAACGTAAACACGATTCAAGATGGATGGATTATAATTAAACAGATGAAATAGAGAAATAGCAAATTACTTGGGGAGAGATTGATGGGGAACGATGTTTATATGGTAGGCTCCCCCCTCCCCCCCTTTCCTTTTAGAGAGCAAAGTTCCCTGCTTTAAATTCTGGCAAATGAGAAATTTCAGCGTTTGATTTTATTTGATTTTATTTATTTTTTTTTAATAATGGGGAGGTACAACAAGGGATCCCACGGATCCCTTCCCGGGCCAAAAAAAAAGAGAGGATAACTCTCAAGGCAAAGTCTTTTAGTGTCCCTGGCATAAGAAATCTCCAGGACAAAGTTGCAAGAGGAATTTATTTCCATCTGCAATCATCTGGGCTGCTCAGTCTCCCAACTCCGCTGGGTTTGGATGAGCCCAAACTGGAACCGCTATCCAGGGTTTCCAAAACTGCCCGTGTCCTGCCGTGGGATGGTGGCATCTTGGGTCGGATCAGTTCGGTCACGATGAATATTCCCGCATGAAACCGTCCCAAAGAGACCCAAAATGCCCCAGTTGGAAGTACCACCGTCAGCACACACCCAGCCCCAAGTATATGCCTCGCACTCGGATGAAATCAATTAGATGTGTTCGCCGTAGATACTCGAAGAGCTGCAGGCTACATTTTAATTTTTTTTAAATAGATATCTGTATTTTTAAAAATAGCCATTTTGCTAAGGGACCTTCTCAGCCTTCCAGGGGGGTATTTTTTTTATAGTGTATTAATCCCCATCCCCCTCTCCATCAAAAGAAAGAAAAATACTGGAAATGCAGCAAACCAAATCCGGAAAGTAGCATTACAAGGGGCATATGTGGAGCTGGCGCTTTATTCAACGTTATGTTTTCTACTGGGAACGCTTCGCGGTGGATAAGGGGCATTAATTCCCAGAAATCCTTACCTAAAGTTAAAAAGAAGAGAGAGAGAGAGTCGAAGTCCAAGTTCAAGGCAAAATAGACAAACCGGTTCCCCGTGAATGTCTAGACAGACAAGGATGAACTTCACAGATAGCGTCTCAGGGACGTGCGGAGCTCATGGGTAGCTCCTAGCCCCAGCGAAGGATGCTTGGACTCTCCAGGCAAGAAATCGGACCATGCAACACCTTAACCACAAGGAAAATCTACCGGTGATTAAAACAAATGAAAGATTTAACACAGAGAGAGGATTTCCTTTGGGCTAGCCACTTGAGTGACTTCATTTCAGGCAGAAATCGCCAGGAGACACCCTTCCCTAGTAATGCCCCGGGTAGCTAGTGGGCTGCATATACGAGGCAGACTTAGGCATCTATTCTTTTCCCTTACTTGGCCCGTTGTTACCTATCCTGAACAAAAGATCCTGTAAGCTTTCTATAATTTTTTTAATTTATTTTGAATCCGATTCCGCTGCTTGATTTTATGCCGTGGCTACGAGCAAAAGAGGATCTCCATGTTAAAAAGTTAAAGATTTATGTAAAGCCTAATAGAGGCGTAACCCATCATGTGTAACTGAGGGAGACTGCAGAATTGGTATCAAACCACCACGAAAAATAGACCCCTGTTTTTTAAATATTGAGGATATTAGGGTGTACTTCGTCCAGAAAGCAAGGAGAGTAATAAATAAAAATAATACTATGATCTCTTCCCCCCCGCAGCCCCCAGGTTTATGTAAGGGCATTTGCCATTCCGATTGCAATGAAATATAGATTTAATTAAACTTTGCATTTTACAGTTCCATTTATTATTGCATGTTGCAGACGGGAAATTAAGACCACCCGGTTGGAAGGCGCTCAAAAAAAAAATCTGCTTCGTAGGAACAGGGAAGGTGACATACACGTTAAAATGTGACTGCAAAAGCAACCAGGAAAGGACAAGTCCCAATTTAACTGTGAAGGATGCGAAAATCCCGTCGATTTCCCTCTGAACCCCCTGTTCGCCCTGTTATCTGCCTCGCCTGAGCCTCCCAACTGCATTTCATTTCATAAATGGCTCGGTAGTATCTCATTGAAACGGGCTGATTTTCCTAAGATAGCAAGCTGGGGATTGATAGCAGAAGTCAATTCTAGTGGGTTAATTAACTGAAACCAGCTCAGGGATCTTTACACCTAAAAATAAAATAAAATATATGGAACTGCGTCAAGTGAAGGCGACCATAAATAAAAATCACCCGAAGAAAGTGAGCAATTAGAAATAATAACACATGTATTTCGCCCGGAATTCATTGGTCTGGGCTTGCTTGTAACCGTAGAAAATATTTGATTGCGAGAATTATGTGCGTGTGTGTGTATAAATGTGTGTGTATATCTATATATATTTATATATAGATAAATAGATAGATTTATATATATATATATATATATATCTCCATATATATCTATATATATGTGTGTGTCTGTGTATGTATATATACATATATATGTATATATGCATATATATACACACATACATACGTACATATACACACGCATATACACACACATATATATACACACATTGCTGCTGTTATATTTTTACTGAAGTATTAAACATTAACAACATCATATCATTATATAGATGTATATAGATATATAGAGAGAAATATATCTATATATGTCTAAAGATGGCTGTAGATATATCTATCTATATATATCTCTATATAATGATATGATGTTATTCATGTTTAATACTTTATTAATGTTTAATACTTTATAGCTATATATCTATATACATATTTATCGATATAGATATAGATATAGATAGAAAGCGACTGTGGCTTTTTCAGATTTTTTTGCAGAATGTTATCCTCAGGAAAAGGAGAAAAAACATGTTGCATTAAAAATGGACTTGGAAACTTATCACTTTAATTAATAATATCGCCTGCTTCATTGGGATCCCCTATTCTTAACCTGGATATTGCTCAAGTGAGGGAGAAGCGGCGGATGCTTCAGTGATTGGTAACAACGTGGATTCTTGGGATTAGACCTCCACTTTTTAATAAGTTCTGGCCAGGGGAGTTTGCTTCCTTATTTGTTCCTATTTCTCCAATAGAAGAGAAGACCGAAGAGAGATGAATTTCCCGAGCCATGAGGACAGGCGACACAGAGCTGTTTTGCAAAGACTCTACGTGCCAGCCAACTCCGAAAATGTAGCATATATTTCCCCCCGCCCTTGAAATGTGCTTCATTAGCTAAAAAAAAAGAAGCTATGCCAGGGTGCAGGTGATCGCTACAGACTCCAGACCAGTTTCGGTGCAATGACTTGTGAAGGCAAAACTTTCCACAAGGCAGATTGCAGCGGGGCCGGTGTGCTTTTTGCAACAGGGAGCTGTAGCCCTGAAAATCCGGGTAGATTTTCAGGCACCTAAAAAAGGCCCACAGAAATCGTAGGGTCAACTTGCCTCTCGCTTGCTTCTTCAGGCAAAGCAACCCAGGGCTGAAATGAAATGTCTCAACAGCTGATCAAATCATTCCTCCTGATCCCTGCCTCCTAGGGAAGGATTCCGGGTGTGGGGAAGAGGAAAGATGCTTTATTTGAATTGCTGGAGAGGAAGAGGCTGAGGAAAAAAACCCCAAAAAACACTTTAGCCTAAATCTGCTCTGTGCACATCTTGTGTTGCTATCCGAGCGATGGGGAAAGTCCCCCCCACTGCATCGCTGATGATAGCTGGGGAGACTGATTCCCTTTGAGTTTTGGGAGTCTGACTCAAATATACGACAACCCTATTCCTTCTATTAAAAGGAAATCAGTTGGATTTTCCTCCATGGCTGTGTAACCCAATGCAAATAAAATCTATGTTCAGGGCTGGAAGAGAATGCTACGTTTCCATTGTGTATGTGTTGTTTTGGGGGGGATGGGAGGGAGTAGCGGGGGGGCGGGGGAAGAAAGGATGGAAGAAAGGATGGGTTGGTGTCACCAGGGTAAATACAACTCGTGGTTTGAGAAAGTTTGGCCTGAACATCTTGCCCACTGGACTACAAATTTAGTCGACCAACTATGCTACTGCATCTTCTCTTCTCTCCGGGGCTCCTAAGGGAAAAAAAAAAGCTTTCCCAGGCTTTGCTCTATTCTGCTTGGCATAAATAAATGCCAACGTGGCAGGATCTTTCCAAACTTTGGGGTGAGCCCTCTCTTTCCCATGACAGGCTGCAATGTTCCTGGTCCTTTCAGTTCAGACTTGAGTGACTCTAAGCAGCCGGGCTGGTTGGGTCGGGTCCAGCTCATGCAGCTCAAGTGCATCCTTGCAATCAAGTGGCTGTGACAAAAAACCGAAGTGCATTGAGGTTCCTGCCCCTGTACACAGATCGAGGCAGAGGAGGACACCCCCGTTTCGCTGCCCCGTTGCACTTGGAGATGTTTGTGCGCGATAGACTGCGCATCCCCAAGCTTTCGCTGCGCTCCTAATGAAAGGGGAGGCAGAGGTGCCCCCCCGGGAGCGCAGAGAGACCCGAGCAAGGTACTTCCCACCCCCTTTCTGGGGCCACAGTGGCGCAATGGAGTCAAACCAGGCACGATCCTGACCTGGAAGGGACTTCTCCTGTCTCGCCAGGTTCCTGTAACGTGTGTTAGCAGAGGCAGCTCGGCGAGACCCTTCCCTGACCAGCGGGGTTAAAACGTCGCTCTTGAACCCCTGGAAACTCCCAGTTGCTTTGCTTTCTGAGAGCCTCGTGCTTATTTCTCCACTCGTCAGCATTTATCCTTGCAGCTTTTCCCCCGCTTCTCATTCCCCATCATGCCCCCCACCCACATGAAGCTAAGAAACCCCACCCCAAGGCCCCTTGGATGAACCAGAGAAGATCTACCGTGAGAAACGCTTAGGCATGAACTTGGAAAAGGCAGGTTTTATTGCTGTGGGTATTTTTTTAATCTCTGCCCCTTCCACGCGAAATGGCAAAAGAGATGAATGAATGAATGAATACATGAATACCTCTCTGGCACGGTCATCTGATGCAGCTGGACGGCGCCTCCTGTCCTGGTCGTAGTTTGCCTTGAGATGGCTGCATCAAAGGAGGACTCCGGCTCGTGTGCAGGCTTCAGGACCCCCTGCACACTACCCCAGCTGGCCCACACAGCCAAGTTCATCTCCCAACCTCCCCCCTCCCTCCCCCAGGGTCCATGGATCTCATCAGCTGGACAAAAGGCAGTTGGGGGCAGAGGAAAACCCAAAGGCACAAATGCTGGGAACTCGCCCCTCCTTGCTTTATTTATTTTATTTTTTGCAAGACTGAAGGAGTGTGGGGGGAGGGGGGAAGTGAGGGCCTGTTTGGTCAGGGCTCCGGAAGGCAAACAAATAAAATATCTCCTTCGATTTAGGGCCCTGTCTGGTCGGAAGTCCAAGTTCAATTCCAAGTTAAAAGAGGCGGTAGCCTCCCAGCCCTGACAAAGAGCAGGGGGTGGGGGCTGGGAGTGGGGGGCATTTGATCTTGTTTGTGTCAACAAATGATACCTTGGCAGGGTGCTTGTGACTGTGTATCATGTGGCCTGAGTCTTCTCTTCGCTGCAGCTAGGGTGTATCAGGTATCCCAGCGGCTGGGGTTGTGGACTGACTGTTTATTTTATTTTATTTTATTTTATTTTATTAAACCAACTCCAGAGTCACTTTTGCTTCCCGGGACGTGGGATTCTTTCTCTTCCCGATGCCAACATAGCTCAAGATGCATTTGGATGGACAACTGTCTTGGAAACCTACCACCAGGCCAGTGTAAGACAACTTCAGTTCTCCTCTTTATCCAGCAGGTAGTTGTGGCCAGTATTATGGAAAGTCAGTTGTGTTGGAGGGGCGTGGGGTGAGGGGGGGGGATGATCCTCTCGCCTCCTCCAGAAAGGAGAATGAAATCTATTCATTGCTTGGTCCACTCGATCTCAAAATGAGCCTTGGAATAGGTCTAGTCTTAGAGCTATTTTGGGGATTGGGGGAAGCAACCAGTAGGCAATATATTCACAGCCCCTCTCCAAACGCCACCCTTGCGAAGCAACAGAAGGGAGTTGGAGACATTACAAGCCGCGCTGGCACGAACTGAGCTTTATGATGCATTATATACGTAAAGATGTAAGTGATAAAAAACAGTCTTGTTGCAAGATCTGTCGGGGGAAGGGGCAAATCGCTCCGAAAAGGGTTGCCTCCCTCGAAACTTTTAGAGAAGGCGACATTTGGGGGGGGGAGGGGGGTTAGCCACATCGGGCAGAAAAGCAGGCCAGTCCAGTGCTAACACATAGACATGGAGAGGCTTAAATACACACACACACTCTGCTTATATTATATAAATATATATATACACACACACACTGCTTATATTATATTATATATATGTTGCATATATGCATATATGCATATGCGTATATATGTGTGTGTATATGTGTATATATATACGTGTGTCTTTGTGTGTGTGTGTGTGTGTATACACACATACACACACAAGTATAGATATAGATATAGCACCCAGCTCTGACAACAGACACTTGTGGGGAACCCCGCGTGTCTGTGCATGTGTGTGTATGCATGTGCATGTGTAGACACACGCGGGTTTCCCCAAAAGTGTCTGTTGTCAGAGCTGGGTGCTTTTTATCTCTCCTCGGAAACCTAAAGTCTGGTCTTTGACCAATGTCTGGGCAAAAAGAAGTCATTCCCCGCTGTTCCGCCAGGAACATGATTTTTGTCTTCTTCATCTCGGCAGTAATCTAGAGTTTGCCTCTTTGCTTGGAAAGCAGAAAGATTTAGACTTTTAAGAAAAAAAGTCAGTGTCCTCAAACGATCTACCCAAATCCCCATAATTAGCGGGTCAGGCTGCTCTTGCTCAAGGTAAAAAACAAACAAACCCCGAGATATTAAATTAGGAATTATTAAGAGCTCCACAGTACAAATGTGGCTAAGTTACCCCCCACCCCACCCCCGCCGCCGCCCCCGGAAGCAAACACATTCATTTGTGCAAATATGTGTGTGTGAGAGAGAGAGAGTGTGCATTTCAGCTCCCCCAGAGCAACTAAATCATATCTAAGTGCCTTCAAACTTTGGCCAAGTTAGAAGCCAACTTGCTCATTTATTTTGCCTGCAATTTGGGGGGTGGGGGGTACTCTCGATACTACTTGGCTTGAGATGTCATCTCCGACCTCTACTTGATAAGGTGCCCTCTGACTGATATTACACCATATACCACCGTAATTGCAGTTCTGGACGCACTGAGAATTCATAAGTAGTCCCCCTCGCCTCTCCTTCTGCATGCTGGATGTGTCTCACCCATCCGCATCTGCCCGGAGAATGCATGGCAAATTATGAGGGGGCTCTTCTGCTCTGTCCTGGGGCTCTGATGGGGACGGAGTGCGGAGGGAGTCGAAGCAGTGACCAGCAAAATTAAACTTAAGTAGCAAGGTTAAGAGTGGGGAGAAAGGCTTGGATCGGCCACCTTCACCGCAGCCCCAGGGAAGTGTAGAAATGGGCAACCCGAGGGGCTTGGTCCTCGAGTATGCTGGAGAATAGAAAACTTCCTGGAAAAAGATGGTCTGAGTGTTTTGCATTCGTTTAACTTCCAGGGGAGATGGACGTTGATAGTTTATCACAACCTGCAATGCGCATCTTTCCGTATCTGACCGCCTATCTATCTATTGCATATCTATCTATGTATCTCGGCAGACAAGGTTCTTTGGGTAAATCTGATATCTTTTTATTAGACCAACTAAATAGTTGGAAATTTTTGTTTTAGCAAGCTTTCGGGTTTAAAAACCCTTCGTCAGGCTGAGGAAGCATCTGCAGTAGGTGTGTGCTCTCCTGGATGGAATGAATAGTAAAGAAGCCTTTACCAACACGGCTGCAACCCACACCCCTGTATTTCTATCTATCTATCTATCTATCTATCTATCTATCTATCTATCTATCTATCGCATATCTTTATCCATCTATTTATTTTATATCTATTTATTGCATATCTATCGATGTATCCATGTATGTATCTATTTCATATTTATCTGTCTGTCTGCCTGCCTGCCTAGCTCTCTCTCTATCTATCGCATATTTGTCTATCTATCTGTCTGCCTTTATATGCATATAGGTTTTTAAACCCTTTATTATATATAGCTGGATGAGTAGAGAGACAAACAGAATGGCGATTGTGCAGATTCCCACCCCCCACGGAGAACAGAGCTTTAATCTGGAGATTTCTCTAGGGTTTTTTCTCTTCCTGGCATCTTTTCTCTTCCTGAAATCTTAGGCAAGGGGTATACATTTGAGAGCGATACGTGTGCTTGGCTTGGGGATGGCATAAAGCGATGCGAAGTGTAAGGATCAGTACAAAGCCAGAAACGCTCGCGGCTTGGCCAGTCCGGATCTACCACAAAGGTCACCAGTTCTCCCGGGTCTGTCCTGTTCTGGCCGGTGTTAGTGGCGCAACAGCAGCGATCCTGGCTCTGACGGGGCTCTCTCTGCTCTGCCAAAATCGCCATATACAGAAGTTCATGTCCCTCCTGAGACATCCAGGTGTTGGCTTCCTTACACCGCGGACTGAGGGGTTTGGAAAGAGGGAGGGAGGCTTCTCAAGAACGACAGGATTTACTCTTCCTACGCAGCTAAGAGCCAGAGGGAGCTTTCCCCTGAAAAAGTGCAGAAAGCTTGTGGTTATGAGTGTGTGTGGTATTTATTAAGTTTCAGGGTGTTTTAACGAGGCGTGGGTCACGGTAGAATCAGATTCCTTCTATCTATCTATCTATCTATCTTCATCATCATCATCACCATCTCTCTCTCTCTCTACTTACCCGTTGTCCATCCGCCCATCCATCCGTCTGTCTTTTAGCTCGTTCGGTTATCCGTGTGCTACCTAAGCTAAGCTGTCCTTAGTCCTTAAAGAGTTCAGGCACACCACCCCGCTTGACAAACATTTCTTCCTAGAGGTTTTCCATTATTTGGGATGTTAGTTTTTGTTGTTTAATCCAGCTCCTGGAACTCAACGAACCCACCCACCTATTTTCTATCCATCCATCCCGAATGAGTGGATTTGAAAACTTCGAAAGCTTCTTGGAAAAAGATCCCCACCTATTCAATGCGAGAGGCAAGAATTTTTGGGGGGTGATCTCTTCGATTGGCCCAGCTGCCTGGTTGGGATAGATCTAGACCGGCTTCCAAGTGCAATACCTTCTTCCTCATAGAAAGGCAGCTCTTAAGAATAAAAATGCCCCTTTCTAGCTTAAAAGCACACGGGCAGCTCTTTTGCAAATGCAGTGCTACTTTTATTTAACTGGTCCACGCAATGTTCATAAAAAAAAGGATCTTTCTGCGAGAGCAGCGTGCATTTTCTGCAGTCAGATAGCAGCTCAGCTTTCCTCCCCGCTATATTTGAAATGCTTTTCCCTCCCCCTGATTTTCCCTAGATTCAAAATCCCCAGTGCAATCGCATCGCAGGGGTGTTTCTTTCCAGTAATGATTCTCTACCTGACACTCGTCCCTCTCTCGGAACCACAGACTAGAAATCCCTTCTCTCCCCAATTGTGTTTTGCTATAGCACTGAAGTGAGTGTTTTTTGGCACTAACTCACGGTGCTAACCACGCCGGGGACAACTACCCAAGTCTTCATCTCTTCCTCCCTGTTACGCTAATCCCCAGTGGTTTAATAGGACCCCAGGATCTGGCCTCAACGCAGAGGATTTAATTTTGCATGTCGTCTGAAGACACCTCTTTTTAAGTCAAGGTGCAAGAGAAGCGGGATAGAGGAAATTCTAGGGTCTATTTTTTAAGGCAAATATTTGTTTTCATGTACTTGATTCCCACTGGAGTTGAGCGAGGAGTGGAAGAGAGTAAGACGGGAACTTCGTGGAGCTCGTGAACGTGTCCCTGTGTTGGTGGCTTGGCACACGGTTGGGGAGACGTGGTCTGAAGTCAAGCAGAAGGCAAGGTAGATTGGTACAGGGTGACCATCCAACCTGGGAGAGAAACACCTCCACCAACCACTTCATCGCTCCTACCAGAAACGTGGGAACTAACCCACGCGCGCGCGCGCGCACACACACACACACACACACACACACACACACACACACACACACTGCCTTTTTATAAGAAAGAAGGCACTGCATGTATTCTCCACTGAACTTCTTCTCCCAAGTGCCTACTCAGAGCCCTGGGGTTTGTTAGCAGGCGCTCAAAGTCTGGGGAAG
>NW_005842452.1:72059-79307 GCF_000455745.1 Alligator sinensis
AGTCGGAAGAGACCTTTTCAGATCAATAGGAATATAGATGTGCTTGTGTGTGCATAATGTGTGTGCATATGTGTGTGCATAGTAACGTAAGAATGATGTCGTAGCCGGGATGGTCCAGACGTTATGAGGGACAATGATTTCTTAGGGTGATCTTTTTTGTTGGACCAGCTATGTACGTGGGGTAGGGCTAGACAAGCGTCCGAAGGCAAGATCTTCTTCGCCAAGACTGAAGCACGTACGTGCACATGCACATTTGTGCTTGGAAGCTTGTCAGAAATGTTTTCCTTCTATACAGATGGTTGTACAAGAGAGATCACATAACAGACAAAAAAACCCACCCCCCAAAACCCCCTTGCCTCTTATACACGCACGTACGTATCCATATATACAAATGTATGTATGTGTATATGTACAGATATATAGAAGCACACACACATATAGGTATATATATGTGTGTGTATGTATACATGTATGCAAAGTTGTATGCATGTGTGTGTGTATAATTGTGTATGTATACGTATACATATATATTTGCATATATTTCAATATATGCACATATAAAATACTATAGTTATATCTGTGTATACGTATACATATATACATACATGCGTACATGCATACAGAATTGCATATATGTATACATACATGGTATATTTATAGGTGTGTGCATGTATACATATATCCAAATCTGTATGCATGTACGTGTATGTATATGCGTGTGTGTGTGTATATAATATATATAATATATATGTATGTATATATGTATGTATATATAGCTGCATCACATACATACACACACATACGTTTCTCTCTATGAATTCGTAAATGTGTGTATAAGAGGCAAGGGTGGGTTTTTTGGGAGGTGGGGAAGTTGGACTTTTTGCCTGCTTTTTTGTGTGATATCTCATGTTGGACCATCTGTTTAGCAGGGAGAGGACTCTGACAAGCTTTCAAGCCCAAAGCATAACACACACATACATCCACACCGATTTATATATGTATATGTGTGTATATAAGAAGCAAGCGGGGGTTGTGATGACTTTTATTGCAGCGTGCGGGTGCCTGTGTGTGCGTGTGTGTGTGTGTTTGTGTGTGCGTGTGCGTGTATGTGTGTGTAAACCCGTTCCTGGATATTCAAAGCAGATCTAGTCTGAACCCCTTTTTCATTCAGGTGTGTATATAAGAGGCAAGGAGTGGGGGGCCTGTGATAACTTTTATTGCGGTTACCGGTCTAGCTCCTACTTCCCCCAAAATGTGCTTCTCCTTCTCGCCTTGGGGCAGAAAACCGCGGGGAGGTGGGCAAGGAAGTTTTGCACCGATCCCTGGCACTGAGCTAAGTCGCATGTCCCTTTGGCCCCGAGCTGCTCTCCATGGGAGGAACAAAGCAACGTGCTCCGGGCAGCAGAGACTTTCTGCTCTGCTCGCAGAGTCGCTGCGCGGTGCGACAACCCCCCCCGGCCGGGCGATCCCTGTCTACTGCAAGGCTGGGAAATCACCGGCGAGAGGGGGTCGGAGCTGGCCAGTGGAGTGAGTTATTTTACACCGGACCGGTGTTTTCTTTAAACCCTGTTCAGAGTGTCCAGGAGCTGAGCAAACAGATGCAACCTCTGCCTGGGCTGCAGTCCTCGCAGCTAAATATAAATTTTGAAAGCAAAACTGGGGGTGGGGATTAAAAATCAAACTCGTTCTGTGTCATTTTGGCCTCGAGATCACTAACACGTGGCTGGATCCTACCCCTCGGTGCCCAGAACTGTGGACCCCGAGATTCACCAGGCAGCAGTTTTGTTGGGCAGACATGATAGGATTTCTTTTTTTTGGAAAAGGAGTGGATCTTGAGACTTCGGACGAGATGAATGCAGATCGGGAAGGGGAGGAGGCTGCAGGAGGGGGTCGAGATCAGACGTGGCACACAGCAGCTGCTAGTGCTACCTAAGCGAATCGCTTTTTTCTCTCTGTCTACTGTGCCCCTAAATGCAAGAAAACTAGAGCTAGGAGTGGAGGGAGCACAAAATCCGTGCTCCCAGCCAGGGAATCCCACGGCCATTTGCACTGCCTGGAGAGTCCCCAAGCCAAACAGCAGAGCTCAGGATCAAATATCTGTTTTCTCCTCTTGATTTCATATTCCAGCCTCAAACCGCAGCTGCCTTTCCAAGGGGGATTTCAAATGACACTTGCTAATCCATCCTCCACCCCACGGCAAATGCAGCTCGTAGCTGGCCGCCGTGCCCTCTCGGTATCAGGCAGCAGCTCTGCCACTTCTCCACGTGGCACCGAGTAGGGTGAACAAGGCAGCTTTTTAAGCCTGGGGATGACAACACTCAGCCAAGCCCCAGTAAAGGGATTCCGACTCCAAGAGCGGGGAGATAACAATGCAACTGGTTTCCCGGCTTGACCTGGGGCCCGTGGCCAAACACCTAGTTAAAACAACGTGTCATCAAAATGTGATGGTGGAAAAGAAATGTCTCCCCTTCTCCCCCAGCGCCGGGCTGTGAGTCATTTCCTATCATCCTTGCAAAACCCTGCAATCCGAGAGCCCCTCGCCGTCCAAAACTGCATGCATTCCCCGGGTGACAATGATTGGAAAAGAAATACAGGAATTCGCTAGATGACATTCCCCCCACCTCCACTAAGGATTTAAAGAGTGCAAGATGGGTTACAGACAGGTTGCCCTTGCAGGAAGGTGAGCAGGCCGGGGTGAACCAGAGACACTCGGTTTTTACTATGCAAGCCTGCCTCACTGAAGGACACCAAGAAAAAGCAGCTAAAATCCTGGATCAGAGTGATGCATTGGGTCCAGTGTTATAGGACCCAAAGCTCAACCAAAGTTAACGCCTCGCAGATACACCCGGGGTTGTATATTAATTTTCTATTAATTCCGTGACTTTAATGTCCAAGAACTTTTCAGGAGGAAAAAAAAAAAAGGGAGGGGGGGGGAAGTAATTTACTGAGCAGTTATTCCCTGCGTTATCTGCATAGGATATATATTTGCTGGGGGAAATTATCAGCTCTAATTTATGTCTATCGTAATCTTTCAATCCGCGGCAACTGGAAGAATAAAGCAGAGCCAACAGGACTTAACATAAAAGCCAGCTTTAAAGTAAATTAAAGTGGTTTATTAGGTAGGATTCAAAGGGAAACCAAGCAAGCAAGAAAATCATCCAATGCCGTCGAGGACAGAAGTAGACGTCGATGTGATTTACTGAAAGAAGCAGGAAAATGAAGCGGTTTCTAGCCGGTACCGTGTGTGCAGAGCCCGAAATTAGCTACATTTCCAAGTCCTTTAGTTTTGAACGGTGATTAATCGCCAAACGATGTAGCAAAGGCGCTATATTCCGGGGGCACTGATCAGGACCCAGCTATAGCAATGGTGGTATATTGTTGCACACACACACGCGCGCGTGTGTGTATGTGTGAGCATTAAAGGCATATACATACATGGTATGTATATATCTTTATGAGTATAAGGCATATATGTCTGTATGTGTGTATGTGTGTGTGTATGTATGTATGTAAGTGCGTATATATATACACACATGTATGTATGTATGTGTATGTATATATACATACATACATATGGCACATATATGGCATATACAAACATCTGTGTGTATATATTTATATATGTATGTATGAGTATATATGTGTGTGTGTTCGTGCGTGTGTATATGTGTGTATAGATATATAAATACATATATATACATATACATACACACATGCACATACAGTTACACACATGGAGGATGGGAGTCACCTCCAAGGAGGATTATTCTGCACTGGTCCGGTCCTGTAGGGAGCAGACCAGGAAAGCCAAGGCTGCAACTGAACTCCAACTAGCTTTGAGCATCAAGGACAATAAAAAGTCCTTTTTCAGATATGTGGGGAGCTGGAGGAAAAGCAGGGGCAACATTGGACCCCTGCTTAACCACATGGGGCAACTGACAACTGACGCCCAGGCAAAAGCCAACCTATTAAATAGGTACTTTGCGTCGGTCTTTCATCAGTCCCATGGGATGCCCATGCCCGCTATGGGACAGGGAAGTCCGGATGAGGGTAATCGCCTGCCCTTCATTGATGCTGACTTCGTGAAGGAACATCTTGAGATGACACCTTCAAGTCAGCCGGCCCTGACAATCTTCACCCCAGGGTACTCAAGGAGCTGGCGAGCATCATAGCCCAGCCTCTAGCACGGATCTTTGAAAACTCTTGGCGCTCTGGTGTAGTGCCCGAAGACTGGAAGAAGGCCATTCAATAAAGGGAGGAAAGTGGATCCGGCTAACTATAGGCCCATTAGCCTGACTTCTATCCTGGGGGAAGATCTTAGAAAAGTTTATCAAAGAGGCCATCCTTAATGGACTGGCCGACGCCAACATCTTAAGGGATAGCCAGCACGGGCTTGTTGCGGGTCGGTCTTGCTTGACCAATCTCATCTCCTTCTACGACCAGGTGTCCTATCACCTGGACAAGGGAGAAGAGATTGATGTCATATATCTTGACTTCAAAAAAGACTTCGATCTGGTTTCCCATGATCACGTCTTGGAGAAACTGGCCAATTGTCACCTTGGGTCCTCCACGATCCACACACACCTGAGGATACATCTATTTGGCACTGATATTTGTAGCCATAATTTTCAATACATATAGTGGGTATCAAAACTGAGAGACTCAGGACACAATAGTCAGCAATGCTCAGCACACAGCAGTTCCCAACAATGTTGGTGGGACTGTGGGTCCTCAGAAAGACAATATAAGACTAAGCCTAATAACTTGTAAGAATTGGATCTATAATGCTTCAAGTTATCATCTGAAACCACAAGATGAACATGAGCCTGCAGTGCGATGCTGCAGCTAGTAAAGCAACCAAAATGCTGGTTTGCATCCATAGATGCTTCTCAAGCAAATCCCGGGATGTCGTTCTCCCCTTGTACTCGGCCTTAGTGAGGTCGCATCTGGAGTACTGTGTCCAGTTTTGGGCTCCACAATTCAAAAAGGATGTGGAGAAGCTTGAGAGAGTCCAGAGAAGAGCCACGTGCATGATCAGAGGTCAGGGAAGCAGACCCTACGATGACAGGCTGAGAGCCCTGGGGCTCTTTAGCCTGGAAAAGCGCAGGCTCAGGGGTGATCTGATGGCCACCTACAAGTTTATCAGGGGTGACCACCAGTACCTGGGGGAACGTTTGTTCACCAGAGCGCCCCAAGGGATGACGACTAGGTCAAATGGTCATAAACTACTACAAGACCATTTCAGGCTGGACATAAGGAAGAATTTCTTTACTGTCCGAGCCCCCAAGGTCTGGAACAGCCTGCCACCGGAGGTGGTTCAAGCGCCCACATTGAACACCTTCAAGAGCAAACTGGATGCTTATCTTGCTGGGATCCTATGAACCCGGCTGACTTCCTGCCCTTTGGGCAGGGGACTGGACTCGATGATCTTCCGAGGTCCCTTCCAGCCCTAATGTCTATGAAATCTATGAAATCTATGAACATATGTATATGTATGTATATATGTGTGTATATGTACGTGTGTATGTATGTGTATATATACATACATATATATGCATATATGTGCACATACGCACACCCACATGTACACACTTCTATCTATCTATCTATCTATCTATCTATCTATCTATGCACATATATACATATGCACATGCATACACTTTGGTTGGTCTGTAAACTGCAGGTCTACCCTGCCTTCTGTAGTAATGGAGCCGGACTGGAACATGGCCACTGGGGCAGCTGCCTTCTCCAGACACATCTGCCCTTAGCTGGATATGGAGAGGGCCCCTGGGCCGTCTGGAAGAGCAGGGCTAGGGTCTCTAGTGAGGGCAAAGCCAGCAGCTGTCCTTACACCCGTGAGCTTGGGAAAAGATCCCACTTGCAAACTCAGTCTTGTCACTTGTTCACACACCAACGCCGGTAGGAGCTCGTCGTGGCTTGTCCCCGGCCAAACCAGGCCACCTCTCTGGACCACAGGACACCCCTCTAGCTAACAAGGCGGGCAGAGGATATTTCTTTCCTCCTTGTCCGCTGCATTCACAACTTGGGTTTTTGTTCACATAAGATTTAATTTTCCTTAGGCTGAAATGGAGTGGAGACAGGATGAAGCCAACAGAAAGAGCGTGGAAAGCTTATAGGCGCCACTTCGGATCCTGGGCACTGTGAGCTGTGATCTCCTTCCAGTAACAGCTGCTTTCTGCTGCCAGCCCTTGCCTGGAAGTCTCAGCCCTCTCCTTCAAACCGAGATCAGATCCAGCCAAATGCTTCCCTGGGCTCTGCCTAGTCAAAACAGCAGATCGTTGTCCCTGGCCTGGCTTGAAAGAGGCCATCATGAAGCAGAGACGACGGCGAGCGCTGTTTCTCTAAAACCACTGCTGAGAACCTCACAAGGCTCGTAGCTGATCCATCCGTCCTGGATCCAAGGGCCTCAGTTGCTGAAGGGAGGAAAGAGAAAGGCACAGGATGATGGCCTTCTGCCAACCCTGCCTCTGCGGTGCCTCCATCCTCCCGCTGCTGTTGCAGTACTAGGACCTCGGGGTGAGCTGCGACCACTCCTGTACAAACCCTGGACGGGAGCAAGGTCCCTGTGTCCCTGGTCATCAGGGAAGGGGAAAGCACCCTGCAATCTTCAACACTGCTCCGTCTAAGACAGAGCCGGGCTTCAGAAAGAGCTTCCCACCCAAATCGAGGAGCTTTGCGCTCCTCTTCTGCGGGGGTATTCACTCTGAAGCCTAACGAGACCGCACCACTGCGACCCGGGTAGCACTCCAGCTGAGGCAAGCACAAGCCCCCCCCCAGTTCAGTGTAAGCAGGGGCAGCTCCTGACGGAGCGGGACTAAGCTCTGACTCCGCACCTGGAGATCTCCCAGGAGGGGCACAGGGACCCCAGCTTGCAGCCGGTCGTGGGTGTGCGTGTGTGTGTTTGGGGAGGGGGGGTCCTTGGATCCAAGATCCGTCCTATCTCGAGGTGCTTTCCAAGGTCTGCTGCATGTCAGGCTCTGCCCCCTGCATTGCAACCCTGCCTGCCCCCATCATCAGAAAGGGGAGTGGAGGTGGGGGCAGGCCAGCTCGCGCCCGGGTCCGCCAAGCCCATGTCTGGCCGCGTTGTCCGAGGCACTCAAGCACCAAACGGTTCCCATTGAGAACCGTGGATATCCGCCCCCACCCCCGACCAGTGGAGAACCACCCGCTCCCACTGAGAGCAATGAAGACCCCTCCCCAACCCCTCGTAAGAGCAATGGAGAGTTC